>NC_090756.1:3120138-3127638 GCF_036898095.1 Palaemon carinicauda
ATATATATGTATATATATATATATATATATATATATATATATATATATATATATATATATATATATATATACATATTTCATATAAACTAACAAACAAAACACCAACGAATTCACACACTCTGAAAAAAACTATGTAGCTCCAATTTTATTCTTTGAATTAATTCATTCTACTTTTTAAGGGAGTATTGGCATTACCAGATGTATAACACGTTAGTTCAAATACATTTATCACTAATTCTCAGGTTTTTGTGCCCTATGTGATAACGTCCCTGACTGGTGATCGCCAGACTAGAGTTCGAGTCCCGCTCATACTCGATAGTTCCTTTTGTGGCTGAAACCTTCCCTTCCTTGTGTGCTAAGGATGGGGGTGGGGGGTGTTTGGGGGAGCCTATAGCTCTATTTGCTATATTATCTGCAGCCATTGCCTACCCCTCCTTGGTTCTAGATTGGGTGGCGAGGGGCTTGGGCAGTGATCATATGTATATATGATCAGTCTCTAGGGCATTGTCCTGCTTGATGGGGCAGTGCCACTGTCCCTCTCTTCTGCCATTCATAACTTGCTTTTAAAGACTAACAGTTGATAGTTTAGTATACATAGAATTATAGTTATTAATTTTGTTCCTAAAGTAATTTTGCTATTATTATTTTAAACAAAGGCATAACATAATAGTAACTTTATTTTGAATTCTACGAAGGATGCGGTTGCAAGCTCTTCACTCTTGCTTCTTTTTTTGTGTGTAGGGAATAAGTATCTTAAGAATGAGTGACTTATTTAAAAGTTTAAAGGCCGCTTATGAATAACAGATGCAAGGGAGAGTGACATTGCCCTATCAAGCAGGTCAATGCCCTTGAGACTGACCTTATATACATATGAACAGCTCCCAAGCCCCCTTTTCACCCAAGCTAGGATGAAGGAGGGCTGGACAATGGCTGCTGATGACTCAGCAGGTAGACATATGGCTCCCCCAAATCCCCCATCATTAGCATGCAAGTATGGTGAGGTTGCAGCGACCAAAGGAATTAACGAGTTTGAGCGGGACTCGAACCCCCTTCTGGCGATCACCTGGCAAGGACGTAACCAGAAGGCCACTGCAATGATAACGGTTGCCAAGTGCTATAATTGATAGAGGTTCTTCGAGGAATTTTAATGATAATTCTTATATCAAAATTGGCTGTTGTCGAAATCATTTGAAATCTAATTTTATTTGAATTTAAGAGTGATGGAATCCATCAACAATTTATTTTTTTCATTGTTAAAGAAATAACGATTGATAATTAATCTAAATATAGTTGTTATCACAGATGGGAGAATCTATTTCCAATTTACGAATATTCCTTCATATTTTTCTCTCCTATTAATTGCTTGCGCAGCATCAAAATTTACATTCTATTAATTGGCTGGAGGATTTTGCGTCTTTGGATAATGGTCAGATAACGAAGTTTGGAAATAAGTCACTGACGTCGTTGTAGTGAAAAAATGATTCGGGGAAATTGGGAAATTGCGTATAATGCTTGTATATATGTTTAATACCTGTATATACATACATCGCTGTATAAAGCATTGCATGCTATGTAGTACTAGAAACATACACAATTTTATTACGTACGAAGATATCGATAAAAATGAAATGATATGCCTTTCTGTCATTGCAAGCACTCAGTATTACATGAAAAATTTCTAAGAATTATACCAATTTCTCTTCACTTACTACTATATCAGAAGGCTAATTAAATTACAAGTGAATTTCAAGATGTAATGGTCGTGTTTAACTGAAGTTTTTTTTTTTTTTTTTTTTTTTTTTTGGCGTGAACGTAAGAACATTTTTAACAGTATATCGTCGTCTGGTATTATTTATTTGAGTTATGACTTAATATGAGTTATTACAAGTCCATTACTTGTTCAGGTAGTCCTTTTATATCTCTGCTTGCTGAGATGAAAGTGTGATAATTCCTTCTTGATTGTAGTGTTTAACAAACCCCTAGAGTATTTTAAGCATAGGAGGACCAAGAACCTAAAAAATGCCTAATACATGAATTTTAGAATAGTGAGTGATTATATTTTAGGTGACAAAATCTTTTTAACCCTCCATAAGCGTGGGCGAATCTATTCCCTAAAGTTTAATAAGCAGTGAAACTTTTATATTAAAAAAAAAAAAAAAAAAAAAAACGTAATTTTAATTGGACAATCTCCGTAAAAATATATTGCTCTCAGCTGCATTTCAGTAAAATACAGGCGACCGGAATTTTTTTTTTACCGTACTTTGTTATTGATTTTTGCGTGTTGGTGACCGTAATATCTCTCCTGTACTTCAATATATTCGTTTTTAAAACCGTAAATGCCTGGCAACATTTATTCCAGAATATTTGCCATTTTTTACGGTAATTTTTAAGTGTACCTCATTGGTTGGAACCAATATTAGTAATTGCTAGCCATTTAATTTAGTAATTATTATACAGCCGAAAGCAGCACATTAGGAAATGCATTTGTACTGAAGTCGCCTAATTACAAGTCATTACATAAATGACCTGACGTGAGGAGGTCATCCCAGGTCATGTGAATTCATTTGCGCTGACTTATCTCAGGCAGTAACTCGACTGGGGGTAATATTGCTAGCAAGTGACAGGGAGCAGTAATGAGGTATCTTAAAAGTTACAGGGAATTTTAATATTGTTCGGCGTAGTAATTATCTTTAATTTAGGGTGATTATCTGCATAAAACTCTCTCTCTCTCTCTCTCTCTCTCTCTCTCTCTCTCTCTCTCTCTCTCTCTCTCTCTCTCTCTCTCTCTCTACAAACTCGACGACTAAGGGGACAGTTAATATAGGCATTCAATATTCTCAAGGGAATAACTAATGTAGATTACAACAATCTATTCACGCTTAGGACAAATCAGTCCAGAGGTAACGGATACAAAATAGCAAATACATGGAATAAGCTTCCATGGGATGTAGTAAGTAGTAACACCGTAAACGAGTTCAGGAATAAGTTAGACAAGATCATAAGAACTCGAAATGCTTAAACTAAATCGCTCTACCAAAGAGCAAATGGAGTCTTCGCGCATGGACTAAAAAGTCTGAGACATCCTAAATCATTGTAACCCCTTGTAACTCTCTCTCTCTCTCTCTCTCTCTCTCTCTCTCTCTCTCTCTCTCCTCTCTCTCTCTCTCTCTCTCTCTCTCTCCAAGTGGGGATACCTCAGCAGGCTTAAAGGGTTTGCGTATCGCCATGATCAGTAAAGTTGTACTAGTTATGGCCACCCACAGTAGCTTGGTTTGCTGATGGCTCACAGACGAAAATCTCCCACCATCACCAATCCGAACTGGCCAGCTTACGATGAAAATTGGGCAAACCCCACGCATGAATTGACTAGAAACATTTACATTTATTGTTGTCGATATATACACACACGTACCCGGGTATGGTAGATTGCATTCATTTCTCGTGTATAGAGAGTTTTATATCAAGTATGATTCTAATTAACAAGCTGATGATAGTCTCGTAGCAACACTATTATTGCTAAAAATTACAACAGTAATAATTCCTCTTCAGTAAATTCAAGTTATCCCTACATTAAAGGATTTGTTGCCTTATGAGCCATCTCCAATGCCTTCTATCAAAGACATCCTCTTCAACCAATTCTCTTCTCTCCATATCATCCTTCACCTTATCTCACCATCTAGTCTCTGCCTTCCACTCGATCTTCTGCCCCAACGGGTTCCTCCCTAGCCCTCCTCACTCCCTCCCCACCATCTGTTCTCAACACGTGTCCACACCATCTCAGTCATAACGCTCACTTTTATGACCTATGTATTCCTTACTACGCCTGCCATTCTTATTTCATCATTTCCAATCTTTCATGCAGTTATACTTCCATAATCACCATTGCATTCTGATCACTATTCTCTCAAGCTATGCCTCCTTGATGTTCTCCCCCTCACCTCACTCCCTCCACACCATCCTCACTTCTATCCCCACCATCAGAGATATCTAATCACTATTACATTATTAATGATGCGACCACAATACGACCGCCAGTCCAATGGATGGTGAGGTGGCAAGTTCGAAGGTCAAGTGATTAATTCAAAATACCGAATCATATTAATCTCGGTGAAGCGCATTGGGGGATTAAGGGAATAATATTAGAATATTAATTCTGGTTAATTAATGTTTTAATTATTATTAAATCTGGGATATTTGGATGATTGTTATTTAGGCGTTGGGTTACTTTAGTAGGTTGAATGCTTTTGGTGTCTGAAGTTGATCTGACGTCCGAGAGTCACCTCGTATTTAAATATATATCTATATCTATATACATATACATATATATATATATATATATATATATATATATATATATATATATATATATTATATATATATATATATATATATATATATATATATATATATAAGTATATATGTATATGTATATATATATGTATATATATATATATATATATATATATATATATATATATATATATAACGTATGTGTGTACATGCCTCCACATATAGAAACATATATTTCTTTGTATATACAGGTGTTTATACATATACATATACACACACACACACACACATATATATATATATATATATATATATATATATATATACATAGTGTGTGTGAGCGTGTTTTTATATATGTATTTGTATGTAAACACACATAATTAATATGTGGGTGTGTATATGCAGGCATCTATAGCATAGTGGGTTATGTAATATGTATATAAAAGTAAGTGTTCGTATACTTGCCTACTTACATGCGCATGCGAGTCACACACATACTCCGAAAACATTGAATTCAATTAAAACACAATAAACCGAGGCATTATTGCTATGCAAAAGTCAAAACCGATCAGTTCATACAATTAAATTTCGTTTGCCTAACTCCATTCCCATCTGCCGTAGTCGGGAAAAATTGATTTAATCAATAGCAGAAACTCATTCATAGATAATTGATGAATTCCATCCGGGTTCTGATCAGTGGAAGCATGTATGAAATCAATTTTATTCCATTGAAAGGAAATTCATTGGAATTTTAATTTTAGATTTTCAAAATGGACAGAGAGTTTGGTTCTTAGCAAACGCCATTATGTAGATAAGGTGAATTGATTTCAAATTGAAATGGCTTATCACCTCCGCCAACAAAGTTGGAAGGAGGTTATGTTTTACCCCCGGTTTGTGTTTGTTTGTAAACAGCTTCCTGGCTACAATTTTAATCGTAGAGTAATTAAACATACAAGGATTAATTGTTATGTAAAAGTCGGAAAATTATTAAATTTTGGAAGGTCAAGGTCAAAGGTTAAGGTCACGGTCAAGCAAAATGTTCAATTCACGTAATCAGACATAAGTTTGGACATGGTTGTCACAGACTTCAAACTTGGTTCATATTTCAGTGTATGAAAATCCACGCCAATCAATACATTTTTAGGTCAAAGGTCAAGATCAAGGTCGCGCAATAGGTTGAGAAATAAGCTGCGGCAGTGGAGGTCTGCTCTTTACTGATTTTTTAAGTAAAAAAAGAAACGGTATTATATTATACATTTTTTAACTCCAAGAAAAAAAAATATTAATAAGGTTATCATATTTTCAAAACCAATTCTCATCATATAAAAATACCCAGCATAAAAAAATGGAATGAAAACACACGAATTCACATTAAAGATAAAAAAACAATGAACTTCTGCTGGCAACACTTCATAGCCATTTTAATTACACATCAAAAGGCGTAATATTCCTCCTGTTTGCGTACTTACATTTTAATAGAATGGGCCCCAGTTTAAATTTAATTACAACAATGGAAAAGTGTTTTTTTTTTATAGATCTTGTTTGATTATTCCATTAATCTTTTTTAGCATAATATATGTGAGCTCGATTTTTATTTAATGCTGCTGGCAATGTTTGGATATCTTTCAAGTTTGTTTATTTTGATGTGTTGCTGAAATTTACTTTGGATTTTATATTATTGTTGTTGTTGTTGTTGTTGTTGTTGTTGTTGTTATTATTACACTGAAAAATTAACCCCTTGAGAGAAGAATTGTTTTGTAATTTCAGTGTTGTCAGGTGTATAAGGACAGGAGAATATGTAAAGAATAGACCAGACTATTCGTTGTGTGTGTGTGTGTGTGTGTGTGCGCGAGTGTGTATGTGTAGGCAAAGGGAAAGTGAGCCGTAACGAGAGAGAAGGATCCCATGTAGTATTGTCAGGCCAGTTAACCATAACCTGGTTTACCCTGGTCCCAGCATTGGTGGATCGGTTTTCTTGTCGGTGATTATATGAGCCTTGGGTCTGTAAGGCATTGTTCGAGGTATTTGGGAAGTCTATACGCCAATACCTGATATCCCCTGGGCCTAACAAAGAGGTATTTATTATATTGTGGGGAGCATGTCATTGTTTTGTGTCTATGATATTGCTTAATTACCTAATGACCTAACTACTAAATACACCAAATGATTAATTTCTAACTTTATTCCAGTGGTATGCATTGTCTACTTGACTTGAAGGAGAGAGAAAATTATTACCTCCGCCAACGAAGTTGGAAGGAGGTTATGTTTTACCACCTGATTATTTGATCGTTTGTGTGTGTTTGTTTGTGACCAGCTTCCTGGGCACAATTTTAATCGTAGAGTAATGAAAATTGCAGGAATTAACTATGATGTTAAAATCTGGAAATGATTAAATTTTGGAAGGTCAAGGTCAAAGGTCAAGGTCACGAACAAGCAAAATGTCTAGTTTACGTAATCAGCCATAATTTTGAACATCGTTGTCACAGAGACTTCAAACTTGGTTCATTTTTGAGTGCATGAAAATCCAGGCCAATTAATAAATGTTAAGGTCGAAGGTCAAGGCCAAGATCGAACAATAGGTCGAGAAATAAGCTGCCACGGCGGAGGTCTGCGGTCACTGAGTACCCTACTAGTTTTTAACTTTATTCTAGTGGTATGCATTATCTACTTGACTGAAGGAAGGGAAAATTATTTTTTGTCATATTTTGAAATTCTCACCCTTAATGTCCAACTGATAAAATCTTTTCTCATTCCAGATTTACCCGTCACTCGAGTTAAGGTCAACGTAAAATCGGTGAGTGTTCCCGATTTGCAATCTATTTTGAGTAGAATATTCCATTTGATTTGTTTTATAATTCTCTCACATGTTCCGTCTATCCAATGGCTAGTATTTTTTTCCGTAGTTTATTCATGATCAGCTGAGGTTAACACTAGGCGAGTGTTGCCATCTCCGTATTCCTTTTTATTATTTTAAAAGTGATTTTCAATGTCTCTCAGCACTAGGTGAGTGTTGCCATCTCTATGTTCCTTTTTTCTTATTTTAAAAGGGGATTTCGATGTCTTTCAGCTAGTGGTCTGTTGTTGCTTGGATATTTATGGTAAATTTAAGTGAACAGGGCAGAGGACTTTTACCTTCGCTGTGTTTATTCGTTTTGTTTTATAAGGTTTTTTCTTAGCACAGATTATTTTGAATTTTGTTGTGATATGTTT
>NC_090756.1:3135138-3137638 GCF_036898095.1 Palaemon carinicauda
TAAAAGGAACCTTTTGTAGCAGTTTTTTAAGTAACAGAAAAGCCTCTTTAGGCAGTTTTAAAGGGAACAAAGAGTTCTTGTTTAGCAGATGTTAAGGGTGTTTTTGTGTGTTTTCTTTAGAGGACAATGACATTTTTAGGCATTTTTTTTAAAGAACGAATCTTCATGTAAGGGTTTTTTTTTTCAAAGGAACAACTATTCTGTTTGTAGAGAGAGAGAGAGAGAGAGAGAGAGAGAGAGAGAGAGAGAGAGAGATTAGTTATAAATATCTCCGTGATGACTATGAAGTCAAATATGTGACCGTGATGTTGTGTGTGTGTGTGTGAGAGAGAGAGAGAGAGAGAGAGAGAGAGAGAGAGAGAGTAATATCCCGACCCTTAATGGACTCTTTAAGATTTGATAGTTCGTGTATCCATTGAAATGAAGGTAATCGCTTAAAACACATTATGGTCTCATGGGAGACGAATTAAACATCCCAATAGTTTTTCTTTATATTAAAAGTCCCTTTTATTATCTTCATTAAGGAATAAATCACACAAGGGCACCTTTGTGGTTCCCACTTTGCCTAAATGTTATTGAAGCAATTAGATATTTCATTGTTTCATTTTATTGGTATATGCATTGTACTTTTTTGGGGTTGATTAATTTTAGCTTTGAAGATTTCTTTATGTTGATATTAAGATTTGGAATGTCATTAAAATTATGTATTTTTCTAATGTTTTTAATAATGTTAGATAGATGATGAAATTTATCACCAAAACTTTTATCTCAAAATGTACTTCTATTTTCACTCATGAATATAATAAATAAGAATTTTGTCTTAATTAAAATGAACAATTTTTCAATTGCTTTTGATAACGTTGGATAATGATTTTTTTTATCTAAAAATACTATCTCAAAATTTATTTCGATTTTCACATTTGAATATAATAAAGGAAATTTTTTTATTTAACACAAGTACCTACATCGAAAAATATTTTATTCATGAAACAGGTTTATAAAGTATCATAAAAAGCAAATGATTCAGATAATATTTTTTCCCAGATAAAGATGTAATTAAAATTTTGTGCTTGAAGTGCAATTTGTATTCAATCGGAAATTACATTTTTTTTCTTACCGATTTCAGTTGATAATTTCCAATTAGTCTAAACACTAATGAGCTACGTTTTCTCCCCTGAATAATATCAGTTTGCGATTTTCTTGTAAAAGTACATATTTATAGTTCATTGAATATGCCGGTTATGTTGTTATTTAAAAGTTTAAAGGCCACTCATGAATGGCAGAGGCAAGGGACAGTGACATTGCCCTACCAAGCAGGACAATCCTCTAGAGACTGACCATATATACATACGATCAACTCCCTAGCCCCCTCTCCACCCAAGCCAGGACCAAGAAGGGCCAGGCAATGGATAGTGATAACTCAGCAGATAGACCTATAGGTTCCCATAAACCCCCATCCCTATAGTCCATTTCTTTTAGCGAGGCATATTTGCACCGACTCGCAGCGGGGCCCTTTTAGCTCGGAAAAGTTTCCGGATCGCTGATTGGTTAGAATTATCTTGTCCAACCAATCAGCGATCAGGAAACTTTTCCGAGCTAAAAGGGCACCGCTGCGAGTCGGTGCAAATATGCCTCGCTAAAAGAAATGGACTATAGCTCATAAGGGTGGTGAGATTGCAGAAACCAAAGTAACAAACGAGTTTGAGCGGGAATCGAACCCCAATCTGGCATTTTCGAGTCAGGCAAATGATCACGGCCAAGCCCTCTCTCCACCCAAGCTAGGACCAAGGAGGGCCAGGCAATGGGTACTGATGACTCAGCAGATAAGCCTATAGGCTCCCCCCCCCGCTATTCTTAGCTCACAAGGATAGTGAGGTTGCAATGACCAAAGTAACAAACAAGTTTTAGAGGGACTCGAACCCCAGTCTGGCTATTATCAGTCAGGGACGTTACCACATAGGCCAGGTAGGTAGTCATTTATGACTTGATAGAAATAATTAAAGAATCCGTCCGAGGATTATAGATATCCCAATAGCAAAAGGATCGGGAAAGTTATATAATCCTTCTGGATAAATAAAAAAAAAATCCTACGAAATCCTCCCAGATAAGGAAAACTCCTATGATGAAACAAAAGGAAATCCGGGCGAGATCTTTTATAAAAAAAATTGGAAAGCATCCAGGATGTCTGAGAGAGAGAGAGAGAGAGAGAGAGAGAGAGAGAGAGAGATTTTTTAAACCACATCTAAGGAAGCTCTTGGAATTCTTTTTACACAGCACTTTAAAATTGTTTGTTTGTTACCTCCGCTAACGAAGTTGGAAGGAGGTTATGTTTAACCCCTAATTTGTGTGTGTGTTTGTTTGTGAACAGCTTCCTGGCCACAATTTCAATATTAGAGTAATGAAACTTGCATGGATTAACTGTTAGGTAAAAAGCTGAAATATTTAAATTTTGGAAGGTCAAAGTCAAGTTCAAGCCAAATGTCCAATTCACGTAATCAGC
>NC_090756.1:3152638-3158117 GCF_036898095.1 Palaemon carinicauda
TTTACGGAGCGTGTCCGATTAATATCACAGTTTTTTTTTAAGTGTATTTAGATAGATTGATAACAGTGAATGTTAGAGAAATTAACAGACATTTACACGGATATCCCTCCGTTCTGTCAAGGCTTCACCCCAAATCTATACTCAATTTTTTTAAATGAGGCGCATTTGCACCGACTCGCAGCGGTGCCCATTTAGCTCGGAAAAGTTTCCTGCTACGTGATTGGTTAGAATGATCTTGCCCAACCAATCAGCGATCAGGAAGCCTTTCCGAGCTAAAAATGGCACCCCTGCGAGTCGGTGCAAATCTGCTTCAGTAAAAAGAATTGACTATAGTTCCATTGCTTCCTTTTAAGTAATCCACTTAAATGATTAGCCCATCAGTCGACTGGAGAGCCGAAACGTTTGAACTAAGCTCCAAGACTGAGACAGCGTTTTCGACAGATTAAAGTCGAAGAGAGAAGAATGGTCTTGACTCTGTCGACCAGCTTTGAAAATAGCTCTGTCGAAAGAGTCCTTTTGCTTTTTATGGATTTAGATTTGCAAAGTTGCAGCAAATGTTATGTTGAATAGGCTGACTTAAGTCTCCTTTTACAGTTTATATATAAAATATCGGTTTTGATGTTATTGTTTTTGAAATATTTTATTTTAAATGTTCATTTTCTCATATCGTTTATATATTTCCTTATTTCCTTTCCTCACTAGGCTATTTTTCCCTGTTGAAGCACTTGGGCTTATAGCATTTGCTTTTTCAACTAGGGTTGTAGCTTAGCTAATAGTAATAATAATAATAATTTGTTCAAAAATCGCTTTGTCGTAATTAATTTGGCTTATAACTGATTTAGATTTGTAGCTAAATTTTAATTTTAAATTATCATTATAAGAATCTACATTTTGTGTTTACCTTTTTTCTTCTCGAAAAGAAGCTGTGTCCAATTATGTACCATTGTGTAATCCTTTTTTTTTTTTTTTTTTCCTTCAACTTTGACTTTGTAGTTAGGACAAATAAAAAGTTTCAATACACCACCACTTGCACTTACTGTACATCCTCTCCAATATTTAGAATGCTTCTAGATAGCTAAAATTAATGGCTACGACAACACATGTTTAATACACAGCCTCTATAACTTTTGCAACGCCTCAAGGTGGCTCAACTCACTGAGAACTCTTTCCTTAGATAGCTAGTAGGTTGGCCAGGGCACCAGCCACCCGTTAACATAGTACCTCGAGAGAGTTGTGGGGTCCTTTGACTAGCCAGACAGTACTACATTGGATTCTTCTCTGTGGTTACGGTTCATTTTCCCTTTGCCTACACATACACCGAGTGGTCTGGCCTATTCTTTAAAAATTTTTCCTCTGTCTTCATACAGCTGACATTGAAATTGCCAAATAATTTCTCTTCACCCAAGGGTTAACTACTGCACTGTAATTGTTCAGTGTCTAATTTCCTCTAGGTAAGGGTACAAGAGACTCTTTAGCTATGGTAAGCAGCTCTTCTAGGAGAAGGTCGCTCCAAAATCAAACCATTGTTCTCTAGACTTGGGTAGTGCCATAGCGTCTGTACCATGGACTTCCACTGTCTTGGGTTAGAGTTCTCTTGCTTGAGGGTACACTCGGGCACACTATCTAATTTCCCCTCCTCTTGTTTTGTTAAAAGTGCTTATAGTTTATATAGGAGATATTTATTTTAATATTGTTACTCATCTTAAAAATTTCATTTTTTTCTTGTTTCCTTTCCTCACTGGGGTATTTTTTCTTTTGTGACCCTTTGGGCTTATAGCATCCTGCTTTTCCAACTAGGGTTGTAGCTTAGCAAGTAATCATAAACATAATCATAATAATCTCTGCATTACTACATATGCTACCAGAAGGTTAAACTCACTGACTACAACACAATAACGTCAGTAACTTTAAAACATATCATCCCATTATCTGAGACCAGCATAAATTAGAGACAGGATCAAAAAGCCATCTTTTCATAGCTAAGGGCCTCTTTGATTTGATTAATTAAGAAGGATAATAACCAATATAAACTTCTATAACACCAAAAGGGACTTTCCTTTTGACGTTATTAATATTATTTGCTCTTCACGGAAAAAATGATGTTATTCGTTTAAACATTTTAAAGCCCTTAAAACTGTGTTCAGGTTTGCCTTTTACTTTGTATTGTAAACTCGTTTATTAGGATTATTTCATTACCTGATAATATCCATTACCTGTTTATGGGGTCTTTTGTAGACCTTCATTGTGTTTATTTTATTTACTTACTGTTAATTAATAGATATCAGTGGAATTTCGTTTTAAAGAGTATCATGTCCATAATACAATTTTATTTTTTCAGACGTGGTTCATAAATAACTGCTGTTGCTTATTCTCGAATGACAGTATTGGTTTCTTCTTCAAACCTATAGATAGGAAAACATTATTGATTATTAAAATGTATGAACTGCTTCTTAGGATTATCCTGATGTACCTGTGTTGACCTGTCCCTGATAGCCTACCCTATCTTTATCTGACCCTGCTTAACTATACCCACTCTTCGTCAAGCTTTACCTGGTCCAATCTAACCTAAACTAATTTAACTTAATCCTCCCGTGGCTAGCAGAACTTATCCCGACCTAACCTAATATTGGCTGACCTACCTTAAACTGACCCAACCTATCCTTAACTTAGCCAACCAAGCTTCTCCTAGCCGAACCTAACATGACTTTCTCTAAACTGACCCAATCTAACCTTAACTTAGCCAACCAAGCTTCTCCTTACCTAACCAACCCTAAGGTAGCATAACCTACTGTAAACTGACCCAACCTAACCTTACCGCAGCCAACTAAGCTTTTCCTTACCTAAGCTAACCTAAGATAGCATAATCTACTTTAAACGTACCCAACCTAACATTACCTTACCCTAGCCAACCAAGCTTCTCCTGACCTAACCTAACCTAAGGTAGCATAATTTACTCTAAATGTACCCAACCTAACATTACCTTACCATAGCCAACCAAGCTTCTCCTGACCTAACCTAACCTAAGGTAGCATAATTTACTCTAAATGTACCCAACCTAACATTACCTTACCATAGCCAACCAAGCTTCTCCTGACCTAACCTAACCTAAGGTAGCATAATTTACTCTAAACGTACCCAACCTAACATTACCTTACCCTAGCCAACCAAGCTTCTCCTGACCTAACCTAACCTAAGGTAGCATAATGTACTCTAAATGTACCCAACCTAACATTACCTTGCCATAGCCAACCAAGCTTCTCCTGACCTAACCTAACCTGAGGTAGCATAATCTACTCTAAACGTACCCAACCTAACATTACTTTACCATAGCCAACCAAGCTTCTCCTGACCTAACCTAACCTAAGGTAGCATAACCTACTATAAACTGATCCAACCTAACCTAACCTTACCTAACTTTGACTAACCCAGTCTAAGATAAAATAAGCTAAGTTTCAGTAATGTCCCTAGCCCTATACTTGGATTATATATCTCCAAACTGAGTTGCACCTCAATCATAAGGCGGAATTTAAGGGTTTTAGAGTTTGTGTTGTTAAAATGAGGTAATTCAGTAGCAGTATATGATAGACTGAGGTTGTATGTATATGTATGTATGTATGTATATATATATATATATATATATATATATATTGTATAGGTAAATATATACTTATACATATACACATCTTTAATCCTATATATTTCTTTTTTTTTCCTCTCCACCAGTGCTCTCTCTCTCTCTCTCTCTCTCTCTCTCTCTCTCTCTCTCTCTCTGTATAAATAGTATATAGTGTATACACATAAATTTATGTGTATACACTCATACATACACATGTATATATATGTATATATATGTATATATATATATATATGTGTGTGTGTGTGTGTGTGTGTGTGTGTGTGTGAGTGAGTGCGTGTATGATAAAACCCGTCGTATAATGAATTCCCAAATAAACAGAACTAAAGAGTTTTCCCTGTCACCGAAGTTCGATCCCGGGAAAGGAAACATCGACCTTGTTTTCCCTGTCACCGAAGTTCGATCCCGGGAAAGGAAACATCGACCTTGGGTGACGCAACTTCCGAAAGATCTCATAACTGTTTGCAATATCCCGTTTGCCTTAGATAATGAAATTGCACAGGATAGAAGGGAAATTGCGATGGAAAAGTCCTCCCCCCCTCACTTCTCTCCCCTTCTCAACAGATAATGAAGTGATAACAGGATGATGAAAATATTGTTTATTATGTTTTGGATTGTTTCTTATGGTTTCAGATATGAATTCATATTATGGGGGATTATTATTATTATTATTATTATTATTATTATTTTTATTATTATTATTATTATTATTATTATTATTATTATTATTTTTATCTTCTTCTTCTTCTTCTTCTTCTTCTTATTATTATTATTATTATTATTATTATTATTCTATTATTATTATTCTTATTCTTACTATTATTATTATTATTATTATTATTGCTATTTTATTTTATTATTATTATTATTATTATTATTATTATTATATTATTATTATTATTTTCTTTTTAGCTAAGCTAGAACCCTATTTCGAAAACCTGGATGCTCTAAGCCCAAGGGTTCCATCAGGTAAAAAAATAGCCCTGTGAAGAAAGGAAATAAGTTAACTACAAGAGAAGTAATGAACAATTAGAATAAAATATTTTAAGAACAATAACATCAAAACAGATCTTTCATATATAAACTATAAGAAAAGGACTTATGTCAGCCTGTTCAACATAAAATCGTTCGCTGCAAGTTTGAACTTTCAAAGTTCCACCGATTCAACTACCTGATTAGGAAGATCATTCCACAACGGAGATCCAGTTGTCTGATAACATTTATTCTTTGGATAAAAAAAGATTTATTATCATAGTCTATAAGTCTTCTATAGTCGTTAAATATTTGTCGTTATAAGTAAACACAAGATATAAAAGAAAGCTAAGGTATAGATTACTCCTTTCCTTAAATTTCAATTACGTATCGTAACTTTTTAGTACTGATATTCTATATATAAGGCCGCTCATGAATTGTAGAGGAAAGGGACAGTGACATTGCCCTAGCAAGCAGGATAATACCCCAGAGACTGACCATATATACACATGATCAGTGCAACAAGCCCCCTCTCCATCCAAGTTGGGACCAAGGAGGGCCAGGCAATGGTTGCTGATGACTGCAGATGGACCTGTAGGCTCTCCCAAACCCGCCATGCTTACCTCGCAAGGATGGTGAGGTTACAGCTCACAAAGGAACTAATGAGATTGAGCGGGACTCGAATATCATCAGTCTGGCGATCACTAGTCAGGATAGTTACCACATACGCCATCTATCAGTGGACGAGTTTTGTGGGAGTCTCCAATCCCTCTTATTTGATGTGATTTCATCCTAAAAGCTACAAAGTCCTGCAGTAGAAATCCCCCCCCCCCTCTCTCTCTCTCCTCTCTCTCTCTCTCTCTCTCTCTCTCT
>NC_090756.1:3161117-3173617 GCF_036898095.1 Palaemon carinicauda
GAGGAAGAGAAGAGAAAAATGAGGAGGAGGAGGAAAAAGAAGAGGAGTAGACGGAGGAGGAGTAAATAGAAGAGGAAGAAGAGAGGAGGAAATAGAAGAGGAGTAGGAGGAGGAGGAGGAAATAGAAGAGGAGTAGGAGGAGGAGGAGGAAATAGAAAGTGGAGGAGGAGTAGGAGGTAGAGGAGGAGGAGTTGGTAAGGAAAATGCGGAGGAAATATGATTACTAAATCCGCCATCTCAGGAATAGTTTTCATTTGAATATTCTGTGAGATAAGATTATAAAATTATCCTTTTAAGGAAATCTGTTTGATATGATTAAGTTGGGAAAATTAAATCTGTTTGATAAAATTAAGTCGGGAAAATGCAATCTGTTGATAAAATTGAGTTGGGAAAACTACATCTGTTCTATAAAAATTAAGTTGGGAAAATTAAATCTGTTTGATAAAATTAAATTGGGAAAATTAAATCTGTTTGATAAAATTAAATAGGAAAACTACATCTGTTCTATAAAAATTAAGTTGGAAAAAATAAGTCTGTTTGATAAAATTAAGTTGGGAAACCTAAATCTGTTTTATAGATTTAAGTTGGGAAAATTAAATCTGTGTTATAAAAATTAAGTTGGGAAATTAAATCGGTTTATGGATTTAAGTTGGGAATATTTAATCTGTTTTATAAAATTAAGTTGGATAAAATAAATCTGTTTTATAGAATTAAGTTGGGAAAATTAAATCTGTTCTATAAAATTAAGTTGGGAAAATTAAATCTGATAATATTAAATTGAGAAAATTAAATTAGTCTAAATTCAGAGAATTTATAAAAAAAAATATGGACTTTAAGAAAATTTAATTTGATAAAATCAAACTAGAAAAATGTCCTTTTTGGATCCAGAAAAAAACTACATTTGACAATATTTTTTTATAATTCAGTCAAATCTATGATAGAAAAATATGGTTTTCGTAATTCCACTTAATAGAATTTGCCTAAAATATATGTTTCTAAATTCGAGTATCTCATTATCCCATAATTAATTATCCCATAATGAATGCGCAGAATAAAAATAGAGAGAGAGAGAGAGAGAGAGAGAGAGAGAGAGAGAGAGAGAGAGAGAGAGAGAGAGAGAGATCGTTAATAATAGCATTTTAATTAAAACTGCAGTAAGTCATTATCCCATAAATACTAATGTAACAAATGATTCTGCAGAATAAAAACGAGAGAGAGAGAGAGAGAGAGAGAGAGAGAGAGAGAGAGGAGAGAGAGAGAGAGAGAGAGAGAGAGAGAGTATTACTAATTACAGACGTATCTAATTCCTAACAATATTTAACAGCGGGAGACTAATATTCAGAATTATAACTCACAACTTAATGTTAATCCCTTTATTGCAAGTGCTTGAGTCACGATTAAGTTTTGCAGCATTGCAATTGAAAAAGATTTAATGTTTTGCAGAGGTTTAAGGATTATTCTAATTAAGAATATGCAATGGAACAAACAAACGCACACACGATGTGCACGCAGTAGAGCGCAGACCTCCGCCGCGGCAGCTTATTTCTCGACCGTTTGCTCGACCTTAACCTTGACCTTTGACCTTAACTTGTATTAATTGGCGTGGAATTTTATACAGATTTTTATACATTAACTAGAGGGGACACGCATTAGAGCGCAGACCTCCACCCCGGCAGCTTATTTCTCAACCGTTTGCTCGACCTTAACCTTGACCTTTGACCTTAACTTGTATATATTAATTGGCGTGGAATTTTATACAGATTTTTATACGTTAACTAGAGGGGGCACGCAGTAGAGCGCAGACCTCCGCCCCGGCAGCTTATTTCGCGGCCGTTTGCTTGACCTTAACCTTGTCCTTTGACCATAACATGTATTAATTGGCGTGGATTTTTATATACAAATATGAACTAAGTTTGAAGTGTCTGTGACAACGATGTCCAAAACTTACGGCTGATTACGTGAATTGGACATTTTGCTTGACCGTGACCTTGACCTTTGACCTTGACCTTCCAAAATTTAAACATTTACAACTTTTTACCTAACAGTTAACCCATGCAAGTTTCATTACTCTACTATTGAAATTGTGGCCAGGAACCTGTTCACAAACAAACACACACACACACTAACAGGGAGTAAAACATAACCTCCTTCCAACTTCGTTGGCTGAGGTATCAAACCAACAAATTAGAATAAAATAGACTAATGTGTAATGCATATCAATTTCAAGTGCTGTGTAAAAAGAATATCAATAGCTTCCTTGGATGTGGTTTAAAAATCTCTCTCTCTCTCTCTCTCTCTCTCTCTCTCTCTCTCTCTCTCTCTCTCTCTCTCTCATCCTGGATGCTTTCCAAAAATTTTTACAAAAGATCTCGCCCGGGTTTCCTTTGTTGCGTCATAGGAGTTTTCCTTATCTGGAAGGATTTCGTAGGATTTTTTTTCTTTATCTGGAAGGATTTTATATCTTTCCCGATCATTTTACTATTGAGATATTCATAATCCTCGGAAGGATTCTTTAATTATTTCCTTCAATTCATAAATGACTAATTAGTTGGCTAATTACTTGGCCTATGTGGTAGCGTCCCTGACTTGTGATCGCCAGGCTGGGGTTCGAGTCCCGGTCAGACTCGTTCGTTAGCTCCTTTGGTTATTGCAACCTCACCATCCTTGTGAGGTAAGAATGTGTGGGGGGGGGGGGGCTGAGGAAGCCTATAGGGATATCTGCTAAGTTATCATTAGCCATCGCCTAGCTCTCCTTGGTCCTAGCTTGGGTGGAGAGGGGGCTTGGGCGCTTTTCATATGCCTGACTCGAAAACGCCAGACTGGGGTTCGATTCCTACTCAAACTCGTTTGTTCCTTTGGTCGCTGCACTCTCCCCATCCTTGTGAGCTAAGAATGTGGGGGGGGATCCTATAGGTCTATCTGCTGAGTCATCAGTAGCCATTGCCTGGCCCTCCTTAGTCCTAGCTTGGGTGAGAGGGCGATTGGGCGCTGATCATATGCCTGACTCGAAAACGCCCGACTGGGGTTCGAATCGCGCTCAAACTCGTTTGTTACTTTGGTCGCTGCAACATCGCCATCCTTGTGAGCTAAGGATAGGGGGTTTGGGGGAGCCTATAGATTTATCTGGTGAGTCACCACTAACCATTGCCTGGCCCTCCTTGGTCCTAGCTTGGGCGCCGATGATATCATATAGGGATACAATCAGTTTCTAGGGCATTGTCCTGCTTGATAGGGTAATGTCAGTATCCCTTGCCTCTGCCATTCATAAGTGGCCTTTAAACCTTTAAATAACAACATAACCAGCTTATTTAATGAACTATAAATATCCACTTTTATAAGAAAATCCCAAACTGGTATTATTCAAGGGAGAAAATGTTTTTGGTTTTTGGACTAAATAAAAATTATCAATTGAAATAGGTCAGAAATTTTTTTTTATTTCTGATTAAATACAAATTGTATTTCAAGCACAAAATTTTAATTACACATTTATCAGGAAAAATAGAATCAGAATTATTTGCTTTTTAAAAATGTAATTTCTGATTAAATACAAATTGTATTTCAAGCACAAAATTCTAATTACATCTTTATCGAGAAAAAATAGAATCAGAATTATTTGCTTTTTAAAAATGTAATTTCTGATTAAATACAAATCGTATTTCAAGCACAAATTATTAATTACATATTTATCGGAAAAAAATAGAATCAGAATTATTTGCTTTTTTATTATAATTTAGAAATCAATTTCGTGAATAAAATATATTTTTTTAATAGAGGTACTTAAGTGTATGATATAAAATTCTTCTTTATCATATTCATGGGTGAAAATAGAAGAAAATTTTTTAGAACAAATTTTTTGGCAATAAATTTTATCATCTGTCTAACGGTATCAAAAGTATTAAAAATATTAATATTGAGATATAAAATACTTCTTTATTATATTAATTGGTGAAAAAATTTGAGATAAAATTCTTGGCGATAAATTTTATCATCTGTCTAACGGTATCAAAAGCATTAAAAACATTAATATTAAGATATAAAATACTTCTTTATTATATTAATTGGTGAAAAAATTTGAGATAAAATTCTTGGCGATAAATTTTATCATCTGTCTAACGGTATCAAAAGCATTAAAAACATTAATAATAAGATATAAAATACTTCTTTATTATATTAATTGGTGAAAAAATTTGAGATAAAATTCTTGGCGATAAATTTTATCATCTGTCTAACGGTATCAAAAGCATTAAAAACATTAATAATAAGATATAAAATACTTCTTTATTATATTAATTGGTGAAAAAATTTTAGATAAAATTCTTGGCGATAAATTTTATCATCTGTCTAACGGTATCAAAAGCATTAAAAACATTAATATTAAGATATAAAATACTTCTTTATTATATTAATTGGTGAAAAAATTTTAGATAAAATTCTTGGCGATAAATTCCATCATATATCTAACGTTATCAAAGGCAATAAAGAAATTATTCATTATAATGACATTCAAAATCGTAATACTAACATAAAAGTTAAATGGAATTATCATCTAGAGGGGCACTCAGTAGAGCGCAGACCTCCGCCGCGGCAGCTTATTTCTTGACCTTTGACCTTAACATGTAGTAATTGGCGTGGATTTTCATACACTGAAATATGAACCGAGTTTGAAGTCTCTCTGTGACAACGATGTCTAAATTATGGCTGATTACGTGATGTGGACGTTTTGCTTGACCTTAACCTTGACCTTTGACCTTGACATTCCAAAATTTAATCATTTCCGGCTTTTTACATAACAGTTATTCCCTGCAACTTTCATTACTCTACCGATAAAATTGTGGCAAGGAAGCTGTTCGCATACAAACACACACACACACAAACAAACATACAAAAAGAGGCAGAAACATAACCTCCTTCCAACTTAGTTGGCGGAGGTAATTATTCATTTCAATAACATTAAAAATAAAGAAATCTTCATAGCTAGAGTTAATCACCAAAACAAATGTTGAATGTAATTATCAATAAAACGAAACAGTGAATTATCTAATTGCTTCAATAACATGAAGTTGAAATGTGTACCACTAAAATGCCCTTGTGTGATTTATTCCTTAATGAAGATAATAACAGGGAATTTTAATATAAAAACCTTTGGGATGTTTAACTCGTCTCTCATGAGAACATAAATGTATTTAAAGCGATTACCTTCATTTCAATGGATACACGAACTATCAAATCTTAAAGAGTACATTAAGGGTCGGCATACCACTCTCTCTCTCTCTCTCTCTCTCTCTCTCTCTCTCTCTCTCTCTCTCTCTCACACACACACACACACACACAAAACATCACTGTCACATATCTAACTTCATAGTCATCATGGAGATATCTATAACTAATCTGTAGATTCTCTCTCTCTCTCTCTCTCTCTCTCTCTCTCTCTCTCTCTCTCTCTCTCTCTCTCTCTCTCTCTCTCTCTCTCTCTCTCTCTCCAAACAGAATAGTTGTCGTACAGAAAAAGAATAGTTGTTCCTTTGAAAAAAAAAAAAAAAAACTTGACATGAACATTCGTTCTTTAAAAAAAAAGGCCTAAAAATGTCAGTGTCTTCTAAAGTAAACACACGAAAACACCCTTCTTAAACATCTGCTTGACAAGAACTCTTTGTTCTATTTAAAACTGCCTCAAGAGGCCATTCTGTTACTTAAAAACTGCTACAAAAGGTTCCTTTTAATAAGGATCCTTTTATCCTTCAAAAATGCCACAATTGTTATGAAAACGAGTGCCTCAGAAGGTCAACTTTGCTTGGTAAGAAATATAAAGACAGCCTAAAAGTCTCTTTTCACTACAAAAAAAAAAAAAAAAAACTGTTAGATAATTTTAAAAGCCTAAAAAATAATGTCTAGTAGCTTTCCTTCTTAAATCAAAGCAACATATAAGGACCCTTTTATTTATAAACAATACTACCTCCTAGCTAGTACAGTTGTAACGTGTTTGCCTAGTATTCGCATGGTAGCAGATCGATCCCAGACCGGGAACGTGAGTTTAAGTGATTTACTGGGGAGGGCACTGCTGTGTTTAGGCACCACAGTTGGAGGTTGGGCTTGCCCAGCTGACGTTCTGAAACCAGACGCGTTTATCTTATACTTTTACTAGGACACCTATTAAAAAAAAAAAAAAAAAAGAAAAAAAAAAATAATACCCCTTACGAAGTGAACACCAAATAAAACCTTTCTTTTAACGAAATACACCCTAATAACTTGATCCATTCCTACCCTTTACTTTCTTTACTTTACTTTAAGGACCATTTTTCTGGCCCTATACAACCAGGAACCCTACTCTGTACAGGACCTCCACATTCATTTGATCATATTAAAAAGCATTCAACATCTCACACCGCATATTGCTCGTTTATTATCAAATCCACACCACCAAAGCAGTTCAAGAACAAGAAATTCTTCTTCAGCTTCCCCTTGAAAGCCTTAATATCTTGAGTCTTTCATCTTAGGCAGGACAAGATCAGCATGGAATGATGCTTTAATCAAATGCTAATACATCAGGCACAGTCGGATCACCTTCGCGATGAAATTCCAAAATACGAAATCTCCCTAGATAATCTGACACGCATAGGGCGTTCGAGATCCTTTGAAAGGAGATAGCGTCAGGATATCCAGTTTTATAATAGATTCCGTATTTAAAAAAAAAGAAAAAAATAAGGATTTTGTATTTTTCCGATTATTCTAACTTAAATAAAAGGGGATTTTGTAATTTTCAAACTTTTATAAAAGGAGATTTTTTTTCATTTTTTCTAACTAGATTTTGTATTTTTTCATCTTTCTAAATTCTAAAAAGGGGATTTGCTATTTTTTCTGATTTTTCTAACTTTTAAACAAAGGGGATTTTGTGTTTTTCTAACTTTTATGAAAAGGAATATTTTTATTTTTCGGTTTTTTCCAACTTTTGATTTTGTATTTTTCTGCTCTTTCTTACTTATAAAAGGGGATTTGGTATTTTGCCGATTTTTCTAACTTATATAATGGGGAATTCTGTATTTTTCTAACTTTTATAAAATGATTTTTTTTTCATTTTTTCTAACTTGATTTTGCATTGTTTTAATCTCTCACTTTTTAAAAAAATAAAATTTTCTATTCTTCCTGATCTTTCTAACTTTAAAATAAAGGGGATTTTGTATTTTTCTAACTTTGAAACAAAGAGGATTTTGTATTTTTCTAACTTTAAAACAAAGGGGATTTTGTATTTTTCTAACTTTAAAACAAAGGGGATTTTATATTTTTCTAACTTTAAAACAAAGGGGATTTTGTATTTTTCTAACTTTAAAACAAAGGGGATTTTGTATTTTTCTAACTTTAAAACAAAGGGGATTTTATATTTTTTTAACTTTAAAACAAAGGGGATTTTGTATTTTTCTAACTTTAAAACAAAGGGGATTTTGTATTTTTTCTAACTTTAAAACAAAGGGGATTTTGTATTTTTCTAACTTTAAAACAAAGGGGATTTTGTATTTTTCTAACTTTAAAACCAAGGAGATTTTGTATTTTTCTAACTTTAAAACCAAGCGGATTTTGTATTTTTCTAACTTTGATAATAGGGGATTTTTTTTTCAAGTTCGTTCAAACTTTTGATTTTGTATTTTTCTGTTCTTTCTAACTTTTATAAAAAAGGATTTTGTATTTTTTGTTTTTCTGATTTTTTTCCAACTTATGAATAGGAAGATTTTTTATTTTTCTTCATTTTTCCAACTTTTAAAAAAAGGAGACTTTATTATTCTGAATTTTCGAACTTAGAATATACAGTCCTTTATTTTTCTAACTTTTAATCATTTATATTTTTGCTTATGCTCCTTCTATAAAGACTTTAAAAATCTTCGTATTTCTTATTTTATTTCTTTAATATCCCTCCTAAATATTTTCTTAAACATCACATAATTAAATGAAAATTAATATTCAATTATGAAAATAAATATTTCTGAGAAATGTTCGATTTTGGAAAAATGACGCTTGCTAGTAAAAAATAACAAAACCATTTTATCCATTCACAAAAAAAAAAAATACTAACGGTTGTAAAGTTTGCGTTACGCTAAATGTTAAATGGTAGCAATAGGAAGACTTTGATTTCATTCATAAAATCCATGATTGCTTTTACCTGGAAATATTTATTTGGATAATCAATCCTGGACGTCAGTCAGTGAAATATCTGACTCTGAAACTCTGAGAGAGAGAGAGAGAGAGAGAGAGAGAGAGAGAGAGAGAGAGAGAGATTACAGTATATTAGCGTTGTAATATGAAGAAATTGAGAGAGAGAGAGAGAGAGAGAGAGAGAGAGAGAGAGAGAGAGAGAGAGAGAGAGAGAGATTACAGTATATTAGCGTTGTAATATGAAGAAATTGAGAGAGAGAGAGAGAGAGAGAGAGAGAGAGAGAGAGAGAGGAGAGAGAGAGAGAGAGAGAGAGAGAGAGAGAGATATTACAGTATATTAGCGTTGTAATATGAAGAAATTGAGAGAGAGAGAGAGAGAGAGAGAGAGAGAGAGAGAGAGAGAGAGAGAGAGAGAGAGAGAGAGAGAGAGAGAGAGAGAGAGTACAAAACATTACAGTATATTAGCGTTGTAATATGAAGAAATTGAGAGAGAGAGAGAGAGAGAGAGAGAGAGAGAGAGAGAGAGAGAGAGAGAGAGAGAGAGAGAGTAACAAACACAGAGATTACAGTATATTAGCGTTGTAATATGAAAAAAATTGAGAGAGAGAGAGAGAGAGAGAGAGAGAGAGAGAGAGAGAGAGAGAGATTACAGTATATTAACGTTGTAATATGAAAAAAATTGTGTGAGAGAGAGAGAGAGAGAGAGAGAGAGAGAGAGAGAGAGAGAGAGGGAGATTCCTCTTTCCCCATTCTGATATTTAAGATAAAAGCCAAGAGAGAGAGAGAGAGAGAGAGAGAGAGAGAGAGAGAGAGAGAGAGAGAGAGAGAGAGAATGTTCATCTTTCCCCATATTCATGGATATACGATAAGAGAGCGAGAGAAAAAGAGAAAGAGAAAGATATTTGATGATAGAGAGAGAGAGAGAGAGAGAGAGAGAGAGAGAGAGAGAGAGAGAGAGAGAGAGAGAGAGAATATGCCACCTCATCCAATATCTGAAGATAAACGTGACTGGCAGTTGGCAGCCTCCGAATCTCAATTTCTTAAGATGCCGAAAGATTAGATCCCAATCCGATGGAGAATGATATGAATCCTAATCAAGTCATTCTTTTCTTTGGATTGGCTAATCGATTCCCTGATATTGAGTAAAATGGTTGATTTTTCATTCAATTACTTTTTTCTTCTTTTTTTTATTCTAGTTTTTTTTCGTAAAAATCTCCCCTTTCTCGTTTCAATGATTAAAGTATATGTATATGTGTATATACATATATATATGTATATACACATGTGTATATACACTCCGAAATCAAACCATTGTTCTCTAGTCTTGGGTAGTACCATTGCCTCTGTACCATGGTCTTCCACTATCTTGGGTTAAAGTTCTCTTGCTTGAGGGTACACTCGGACACACTATTCTATCTTATTTCTCTTCCTCTTGTTTTGTTAAAGTTTTTATAGTTTATATAGGAGGTATTTATTTTAATGTTGTTACTGTTCTTGGAATACTTTTTTCCTTGTTTCCTTTCCTCACTGGGCTGTTTTCCCTGTTGGAGCCCCTGGGCTTATAGCATCCTGCTTTTCCAACTAGGGTTGCAGTTTAGCAAGTTATAATAATAATAATAATAATAATAATAATAATACACATACACACACACACACACACACATATATATATATATATATATATATATATATATATATATATATATATATACATATATATATATATATATATATATATATATATATATCATCTCCCATACAGTATACATATAAACGTTCGGTCTCGAAGAAAGAACCAAGATGAGGATGGTAAGACGAACTGCTGGAATATCACCACTGGAAAGGAGGAGGAATCGAGATACATGAAGAATGTGAGGTATACATAATGGAAAGGAGAAAGCTAGAGAAGCTTGCAGAGATGGTATGGCCACGTAATAAGAACGGAAGATGTGGAGCCAGTCAAGAGAGCTTAGAACAAGCCAGTAATTGGGGCGAGTGTGGGTCGTCAGCTGATCAGATGGATGTATGTGGTGAGAAGGGATACGATTGGGGTGGGAAGAAGATACAAGCAATAGAAATTGATGGAAATGGTCTTGGATGGACGACCTTGCAATACAGTGGAATTAATAAGGTCGAATGAAGAATCTCTCAATGAAATATAACAAACGTTTTGTCTCAATGAAATCTACCAAACATTTTTCCTCATTGAAATCAAACAAACATTTTGTCTCAATGAAATCTACCAAACATTTTTCCTCATTGAAATCAAACAAACATTTTGTCTCAATGAAATCTACCAAACATTTTTCCTCATTGAAATCAAACAAACATTTTGTCTCAAGGAAATCTAACAAAAGATTTGACTAACAAACGTTTTGTCTCAATAAAGTCTACAAAAAGTTTTGCCTAAATGAAATCTAACAAACTTTTGTCTCACTTGAAATCTAACAAACTTTCTGTCTCAATGAAATCTGACAAACGTATTGTCTCATTGAAATCTAACAAACATTTTGTCTCATTGAAATCTAACAAACGTTTTGTCTCAATGAAATCAAACAAACGTTTTGTCTCAGTGAAATCAAACAAACATTTTGCCTAAATGAAATCAAACAAACGTATAGTCTCAATGAAATAAAAAAAACCTTTTGCCTCAATGAAATCAAACAAACGTATTGTCTCAATGAAATCAAACAAACATTTGGTCACAATGAAATCAAACAAACATTTGGTCTCAATGAAATCAAACAAACGTATTGTCTCAATGAAATCAAACAAACGTTTAGTCTCAATGAAATCAAACAAACATTTGGTCTCAATGAAATCAAACAAACGTTTAGTCTCAATGAAATCAAACAAACGTTTAGTCTCAATGAAATCAAACAAACGTTTTGTCTCAATGAAATCAAACAAACGTTTTGTCTTAATGAAATCAAACGTTTTGTCTCATTGAAATCAAACAAACGTTTGTCTCATTGAAATCAAACAAACGTTTGTCTCAATGAAATCAAACAAACGTTTTGTCTCAATGAAATCAAACAAACGTTTTGTCTCAATGAAATCAAACAAACGTTTTGTCTCAATGAAATCAAACAAACGTTTTGTCTCAATGAAATCAAACAAACGTGGTCTCAATGAAATCAAAAAAGTTCTGTCTCAATGAAATGAAACCAACGTTTAGTCTCAATGAAATCAAACAAACGTTTAGTCTCAATGAAATCAAACAAACGTTTTGTCTCAATGAAATCAAACAAACGTTTTGTCTCAATGAAATCAAACAAACTTTTGTCTCAATGAAATCAAACAAACGTTTGTCTCAATGAAATCAAACAAACGCTTAGTCTCAATGAAATCAAACAAACATTTGGTCTCAATGAAATCAAACAAACGATATGTCTCAATGAAATCAAACAAACGTTTTGTCTCAATGAAATCAAACAAACATTTTGTCTCAATGAAATCAAAGAAACTTTTTGTCACACTGTAATTTAACAAACACATTGTCTCAATGAAATCAAACAAACATTTAGTCTCAATGAAATCAAACAAACGTTTTGTCTCAATGAAATCAAACAAACGTATTGTCTCAATGAAATAAAAAAAAGTTCTGTCTCAATGAAATGAAACCAACGTTTCCACAATATAAATAAAAAATCCAAACCTAATTACAAGAATATACCAAAGATTTACCTCAGAGAGACTTTAAAGGGGAATGTTCCCAATTACACGTAAACTGAGATGCTTTAAAATTGTTAATTAGCTGAGGTGATCATCCAGGATCAGGTCTCTTACTTTATTAATCTAACACCTTCCTTCCATTATGGCATCCGGGCTGTAAATCTCTAAACATGAAGCTATTTTTTTTTCTTTTTTTTTTTAAGGAAATTATTAACTTCAATTGCAACACAGACGCGGGGGCATAGTCATACTAACACACACACATACACACACACACACACACATATATATATATATATATATATATATATATATATATAGAGAGAGAGAGAGAGAGAGAGAGAGAGAGAGAGAGAGAGAGAGAGAGAGAGAGATCTAATTTGGTCTTTTCCTTCTGGTCATGCTTTCTAGATGTTATGGGTAAGTATCTGAGAGAGAGAGAGAGAGAGAGAGAGGAGAGAGAGAGAGAGAGAGAGAGAGAGAGAGAGAAAGAGAGAGAGAGAGAGAGAGATTTATCCCACACTGCCAATAAGATGAGATGTAAATATCAAAATTATAAACTCTATAACCCAAAGACACAAGGTTCAAAGAAAAGAATGAAAAACTAAACTAGAGGGGTACTGAATGGAGGGCAAACCTCCGCCGCCGCAGCTTATTTCTCGACCTTTTGTTCTACCTTGACC
>NC_090756.1:3183617-3185192 GCF_036898095.1 Palaemon carinicauda
ACTGTATATATATATATATATATATATATATATATATATATATATATATATATATATATATATATATATATATATATGTATATATATATAATATATATATATATATATATATATATATATATATATATATATATATATACTGTATGTATATATATATATATATATATATATATATACTGTATGTATATATGCAATATATACATACATATATATACATATATATACATATATATATATATATATATATATATATATATATATATATATATATATATATATATATATATATACATATACATATATATATATGTATATATACATATACATATATATATATATAAATATATATATATATATATATATATATATATATATATATATATATATATATATATGTGTGTGTGTGTGTGTGTGTGTGAGTGTGTGTGTGTGTGTGTCTCTCTCCCCATCCTCCGAGTAGGAGATGGAGGAAGTAGTCATACCCTGATGAAATAAGTTTATAGTTTCCAAAAGGGGAGAGGGTAGGGAGGGTTAAAATTTTTTCTGTATATGCTTTTGTATGTGCATTTCTATCTGAATATTTAACCGTCATTTTTGACGGGTCACATACACCAGTTAAGATATAAAGAAATGCAACAAAGAAACAATTTAATCCTTTTATCTCAGACTCGACAAATAAGGAATTTAATATCATCGTTAATTGAATCATGTAAAACAAAATGGCAAAAGACAAGTGATGAATAAACGGTGCAAAGCAACAAATAGAATAATCACGGATATTAATACAAGAGGGAGAGGATTCATGAAGAAATCTCTGGTGGGATTTAAACCTTTTAAATGTTTAAAGTCTGCTCATGAAATGGGCAGACGTAAGGGAAAGTGATAATGCCCTAGGTTCTACCATATATACATATTATCAGCGTCCAAGCCCCCTCTCCAACAAAGCTATGGCCAGGGAGAGCCAGACTATGGCTGCAGAGTACTCAGCAGGTAGACCTATAAGCTTCCCCAAACTTCCCATCCTTAGCTTACAAAAATGATTGCGAACACTACAAGGAACTATGGAGCTTGAGTGGGACTCGAACCCCAGTCCGTGAGATTGCCAGGCAGGTTTTGAGTATTGTTCTCCTGTCTGTTGTTCAGCTGCTGATTCTAATCTTAATTTGTTGGACAGAAACTTACGGTCTATTAAATTTCTTATTCCTGATCTAGATATTAATCTTTGGCACCGTCTTTCAATTAGTTCATTATGCATGTTGCATAAGATTTTTCATAACCCTGACCATCGTTTACATTCAGATCTCCTAGGACAATTCTATCCTGTTCGTAATACTAGGCAGGCACTTAATTCTAATAGCCTGGCCTTCTCCATCATGAGGCTCAATACTACACAGTATTATTCCAGCTGTTACAAAGTTGTGGAATGATCTTCCTAATCGGGTAGTTGAATCAGTTGAACTTCAAAAGTTCAAAGTTGGAGCAAATGTTTTTATGTTGACCAGGCTGACATGAGTATTTTTATAGTTTATATATGACATATCTGTTTTTTATGTTAATAGTTTATATGGGACATAT
>NC_090756.1:3185692-3268192 GCF_036898095.1 Palaemon carinicauda
GTCTCTTGCACACATCCTTGTGTAGGGTCCATTCTGTTGGAATGATTTGTCCCTTCCGACTGAGGCAATCTGCCATGACATTCAAGTTGCCTTGGATGAACCTCGTTACTAGAGAAATGTTTAGATCTTTTGACCAGGTGAGGAGGTCCCTTGCGATCTCGTACAACGTCATAGAGTGGGTCCCTCCTTGCTTGGAGATGTACGCCAAAGCCGTGGTGTTGTCCGAGTTCACCTCCACCACTTTGCCTTGAAGGAGAGACTTGAAGCTTTTCAAGGCCAGATGAACTGCCAGTAGCTCCTTGCAGTTGATATGCAACGTTCTTTGACTCGAGTTCCAAGTTCCCGAGCATTCCCGTCCGTCTAATGTCGCGCCCCAGCCCGTGTCCGATGCGTCCAAGAAGAGAACGTGGTTGGGAGTCTGAACAGCCAGGGGCAGACCCTCTCTGAGGCTGATACTGTCCTTCCACCAAGTCAGGGAAGACTTCATCTTCTCGGAAATGGGGATCGAGACCGCTTCTAGCGTCTTGTCCTTTTTCCAGTAAACAGCTAGGTGATATTGAAGGGGACGGAGGTGTAGTCTTCCTAACGAAACGAACTGTTCCAGGGATGATTGTGTCCCTATCAGACTCATCCACTGCCTGACTGAACATCGTTCCTTCTTCAGCATGTTCTGGATGCATACCTGGGCTTGACTTGTTCTGGGGGCCGACGGAAAAGCCCGAAAAGCTTGACTGTTAATCTCCATCCCTAAATACACAATAGTTTGGGATGGGACCAGTTGAGACTTTTCCATATTGACCAGGAGACCCAATTCCTTGGTCAGATCTAGAGTCCACTTTAGATCCTTCAGACAGCGACGACTGGAAGAAGCTCTTAGAAGCCAGTCGTCCAAATAGAGGGAGGCTCTGATGTCCGCTAAATGAAGGAATTTGGCTATATTCCACATCAGCCTCGTAAACACAAGAGGAGCTGTGCTTAGGCCAAAGCACAGGGCTTGAAACTGGTAGACAACCTTTTCGTAAACGAATCTCAGAAAAGGTTGGGAGTCTGGGTGGATGGGGACGTGAAAGTATGCGTCCCTTAGGTCTAAAGAGACCATCCAGTCTTCCTTTCTGACCGCTGCTAGAACGGACTTTGTGGTCTCCATGGCGAACGTCTGCTTTGTGACAAAGACATTCAGCGCACTGACGTCTAGCACCGGCCTCCACCCTCCTGTCTTCTTTACCACTAAGAAGAGACGGTTGTAGAAGCCCGGGGATTGATGGTCCAGGACTTTGACTACCGCTCCCTTTTCTAGCAAGAGAGACACCTCCTGCTTCAATGCTCGTCTCTTGTCTTCCTCTCTGTACCTGGGAGAGAGATCGATGGGACACGTTGCTAGAGGGGGTTTTCGTACAAACGGGATCTTGTACCCCTCTCTGAGCAACTTCACAGATTGTGCATCTGCGCCTCTCTTCTCCCAGGTCTGCCAGAAGTTCTTGAGTCTGGCTCCAACTGCTGTCTGAAGAAGGTGGCAGTCAGACTCTGCCTTTAAAGGACTTGGTTCCTTTCTTCTTCCCACGTCTCCCTTCGGCACGAGCACCTCCTCTGCTGGAGGCTCTGCCACGAAAGGGCGGAATAAATCTGGACGCTGGAGTGTCCATCCTGGGTCTTGACAAGGTAGGCAAAGGGGTGGCTTTGCGGGCAGAGGACGCAACCAGGTCATGGGTGTCCTTCTGAATCAAAGAAGCAGCAATCTCCTTAATCAAGTCCTCTGGAAAAAGGCACTTTGAGAGAGGAGCAAACAGAAGTTCTGATCTTTGACACGGTGTCACTCCAGCTGACAGGAAAGAGCAAAGGTTCTCACGTTTCTTGAGGACCCCGGATACGAACGAAGCAGCAAGCTCACTAGATCCGTCACGTATGGCCTTTTCCATGCAGGACATTATGAGCAAGGAAGATTCCTTGTCAGAAGGGGAGATCTTCCTGCTCAAAGCTCCCAGACACCAGTCCAAAAAGTTAAAGACCTCGAAGGCTCTAAATACTCCTTTCAACAGATGGTCTAGGTCCGAAGGTGACCAGCATATCTTAGAGCGTCTCATGGCTAGCCTGCGGGGAGAGTCTACAAGACTTGAGAAGTCGCCCTGGGCAGAGGCAGGAACTCCCAAGCCGAGAACTTCTCCCGTGGCATACCAGACGCTCGATCTGGAAGAGAGTTTAGCAGGGGGAAACGTACAGGCTGTCTTGCCTAGACTCTTTTTGGACTGCATCCAATCTCCTAAAACTCGTAAAGCTCTCTTGGACGAGCGTGCGAGGACGAGTTTCGTAAAGGCAGGCGAGGATGACTGCGTACCTAAAGCAAACTCACGGAGGAGAGCGTGGAGCCACAGACACAAACTGGTCCGGAAACATCTCTTTGAACAGAGCAAGAACTTTTCTAAAGTCCAAAGAGGGTTGCGTGGTCTTGGGTTCGTCAAGGTCCGAATGTGGTTCATCAACGTGTGCCGCATCGTCATCATCAGAGAGTCCATCATCCGAGAATTGAGGAGGAAGCGGCAAAGGAGTAGGAATCGGCTGGTCAGCTGAGTCCGGTCGCACGGGTGCACGCGTGACTGAACCGGACGCAACGTCATGGAACTGTTGCCCAGTCTGTGAGCTGGCAACAACCATAGCAGCGCGGGGACGCACAGCGTCTACTCCAGACTGTCTAGTCTGATGTGGGCGAGCAGATGCAACCACAGCACACTGGGTTGCGGAGGTTGACGCACCGCGTCAAAACAAAACAACTTTGACGGTTGTTGTACCTCGCGAACGTCAACGGAAGGTTACGTGCGTCGCTGAACGTCAACATGCGGCTGGCAGGGTACACTGGAACGCATGGGTGGCGGGACTCTCTCAGCTGGAGTGCGGAAGAAGGTCGCCTCAGCGTCCACAGGACGCACAACCGTGGTTGGTTGTAGGCAAGAGGTTGGTGCAGCATCAACCTTCTCCGCACGAAAGTCCTGCATCAGAGACGTTAACTGATACTGCATGGTCTGCAGCAAGACCACTTAGGGTCTACAGGAGCAGGTGCGGCGACAGACGGTGTGACTGCCTGAGGCGGTACCGCTTTGCCTCTCTTAGGAGGTGAGCAGTCATCGGAAGACTGCAGCGAGTCCGAACTGACCCAGTGGCTACAACTGGGCCGTTGGACTTGCGTGGAAGGGACCGACTTGCGCTTAAGAGGTCGCGAGACCTTGGTCCATGGTTTCTTACGAGAAACCTCTTCCGCAGACGAGGAATAAATGGGCTCTCTCGTCTCTGTGTGGGTGGGGCGATCTTGGTTAGATACGCCCGAAACCACGGAGGGAACGTCTGTTCGCTGATTAAAGCCTCTCGAACCCTTTGGTCGTACGACATTGCTTCTCCCCTGGACTTGGGAGCTTGCAAGAGGTCCCGGACTAGGAGGACGACAGGCACGAACAGACGAACCCTCAAGCGCAACACTATCCACAACACTATCACTCACTTTATCACTACCCACTGCACTCTTACACTTCAGCTCCTTGACGTCCGCCATGAGCTGGTTACGGTCACTAGCCAAGGACTCGACTCTCTCACCCAGAGCTTGGATGGCACGCATCATATCTGCCATCGAAGTGCCAGAAGGGGGATTAGGAGCAACCACTACAGGGGAAGGAATAGGTTGTGGGGCATGAGGAGAGGAAAATTCAACGGAGCGAGATGAACTTCTCCTGACTATCTCTCTCTAGCCTACGTGTATATTTCTGGAATTCGATAAAATCGAATTCCGAAAGCCCAACGCATTCCTCACATCGATCTTCCAATTGACAGGTTTTATCCCGACAATTGGAACAAACGGTGTGAGGATCGATAGAGGCCTTCGGAAGACGCCTTGAACAGTCCCTAGCATTACACTTCCTGAATTTAGGGACTTGAGAAAGGTCAGCCATTTTGAATTGGTCAAAGGGGAATTCAAAAACTATCCAAAGTCATCAACAAATAATCCGATATCAAAAAAAAAGAATGCAAGGATTTATTGAAGAGAAAGCCTGCAAAGCGAAAGCTCAAAACTAGAAACGTGTACTTCACCAAATAGTTGTGAAAACCAATCCAGTTAGCAACAGCGAATTAGTAGGTCTTGCCGGTGGCACGACAGAGAGAAAATTGAGTTCTTTGTTTACATTGAGTACTGAGTACCTGCACGACAGATGGCGCTGTTGAAGTACACCCCCTACCTGCATAGCGATCGCTGGCGGATTTTTAACGTAGAGTTTTCTGTCGAGCAGCAGAGCTGCAGCTTATATAATCACCGGCTAAGTTAAATATTGAAAAAAAAACACTTAATGTCATTAAGTTACTGAACAGGATGAGCCCGTGTTTACCTTACACAATTTCATGTAACACACAGTACAGTACTGTATATTACAACTACCTACTCAGACCAAATACAATAATAATATTAGAGGGGCACTCAGTAAAGCACAGACCTCCGCTGCGGCAGCTTATTTCTCAACCTTTTGTTCGACCTTGACCTTTGACCTTAACATTCAATAGTTAGCGTGGATTTTCATACACTCAAATATGAACCAAGTTTAAAATCTCTGTGACAACGATGTTCAAACTTATGGCTGATTGTGTGAATTGGACATTTTGCTTAAATGTGACCTTGACCTTTCAAAATTTAATAATTTACCACTGTTTACATAACAGTTAAGCCCAGCAAGTTTCATTAATCTACAATTAAAATTGTGATAAGCGAGCTGTTCACAACAAACAAACACAAAGAGGGGTAAAACATAACCTTCTTCCAACTTTGTTGATAGAGGTAACAAATCTCTAGTTATCAGACTTATTCTAAACATCTCCCCTTTAATTTAAGCTATAGGGACCAGTCTTATGAAGTAATTTTCTTAAACACCTGCCAATGAAACTTCTTAAGAAAAATGTGGTAACCTTAAGCAATTACCATTTCTGGGTCGATCTGTGGCGCTGGGTGAAAAGAGTCCTTCTTATATACCTTTTCTGATAAAACCTTCCAATTATACCAGAGAAAGATAAAAGCATGGAATGCTGAGGTTACAACCCTCGCGCGAGCACCTTTAGGGTGTCGTGTATAAAGCAAAGGCGCGTGAAATCCACTATTCACAGGTTGTCTTCCATTTAGTTAATTCCTTCGTCAAAGGGATGGGCCGATACAAAGGCCCTTGCCAACCACCAGCGCCACACCACCCACGCCACGACGCGAGCGCCATCTGAACGACATCCTTCTTTTTGGACTGATAGAATAGTGTGTAATTTGTGGTGCTCTCGATCGTTTTTAACAGTCATGGATTTATTTTGTCATGTCCGAAGCTCCATCTTCACACATTCCAATGTTAAGTACCATAGTTTGTTTTGACAGTATTTTATTGTACCGGGCTTTTGTTTTATATCCAGTATAGTCTGTTTTATTATTCCCGTCTGGCCTTTCATGGCGGCCATTGTTTGTTCACTTGTTTGGGAATTCATCTTTATCTGCCCGTTTAGTACTCTGTCACTTAGGTTCTTGGTTAAGTCCCTGGCCTTATGCCTTTAGAACCATTATTATTTTTAATTTTTTGTGTATTTATGCTCATGGTACTTTTTGCTAGTAAGTCCAGCCTACGAACGAGATAGCGATTTAGCTTTGTTTTTGTTTAGTAACCGCCCGAGGCGTTCGTCACTCGACTGTGCTATTTATTTAAAGTTTTAGCAGATGCTATTCTTCGATCGTAGTGTTATATGGATGTACATTTTTATTTTATACGTTTATAATAGTGTTGTGTGATTTTTAGTCCTGTTTTTGTGTCCAAGAGAGCGAGAGATTGGGGTCCCCGTTTTCTGTTCGCAGTCACGAGTTACCCCTTTATCTCGTTTTCTTTCTTTGCTCTGGTGGTTGAGCGGATTTCCCGTTTTCCGTTTTGTGCGTTCAACGGGTTCTCCCTCCCTCACCTCTCCCCCTCGGGGTGGATGATAACTTACGGGTTATTTATTTTTCGTGACTTTTCAATTGTTAGCGTTATTTTGGTCCGTGTTCGTCCTCTCCCCGTTACGGCTCGGGAGTAGTTTATGAACGTTTTCCACTCCGCCTTGAGTTCTACTCCGGCTTGAGGGATTCTCAATGACTTTCGTTCTATTGTTATATTTATATATTGTTTACTACATGGGACGGGCTTCATATTGTTTAGATACGACCCTCCGGTGGCCCTTACTGCGGTCTCAGGCCACGGCCATATCCACAATAGCCATTGTTATTACAATTGTGTTTTTATTCACAATAATTATTCAGGACCTTTCTTCTCCCTCCGGCCTCACCGGAGTTTGTAAATACGCTTTGCTATGATCTAAGCCTTAGCCCTTAGCTGCGGCTTGGCTTTTATATCTTCACAATTGAATTATTAGCCACAATTGAATTATTCAGAGTATCTCATTATCCTCCGGCATCACCGGAGGTCGCCCATACACTTCACACTTATATTTGCCTTGCCTTTGGCTAAGACGGCATTATTCAGGACATCTCATTACGCTCCGGCTTCACCGGAGGTCGCCCAAACACTTAACACTTATATTTGCCTTGCCTTTAGCTAAGGCTGGTGTTTATATTTATTTTAAGGGCATGTCACTGCTTCCCCGACCCTCGCAGGTCGGCAGATTGCTTTAAGTTATTTATCCTTATGTCATTATCAGACATTAGGTAATTTACAAATATACAAACATTTGGATATTATAGTGCCAACAATGGTTTTGGCCGAATAGCGATTTAAACGTTTGCGATTTAGTCTGTTAGTCTGTTAGTTTGTACTCGCCCCAGGAAGGCTCGATTTAGACTATATCCTTATTTATTGGTTAAGTTGTCGTTATTCTTCGTTTTTGGTTATTACAATGACTAAAAATTAAAAAGAAAAAGGAAAAATAAAAATAAAATAAAAACAATCAGTTTTATTTTACTTTCCTTATATTATTGTGTGATGTTAGCTTTTATTATGTAACCTTGAGTGAGAACATAAGGTGCTCGTTTATTAGCTCGAGTAAGGGAGGTGATTTTCCCGTTCTCCGTTTTTATACGTTCACGAGTTATTCAGGCCTCCTCTTATTATCAGAGTTGATGATAGTACGTTTAATGTTATACACGTTTTATTGATGTGGTTACTGTTAATATAGCTAACACTATTAGTAGGAACGTTGGTGTATGAGTCATTAATTGGGTTCGATTTATACCGACACCCTTAGCTCCGCCTTGAGTTATGTTTAGCTCCGCCTTGAGTTATACGCCGCTATAATGGATACTCATTGGGTGAGAACTAGTCAGATTTTTGGAGTGCAACGGTGAAATCCGGCACTCAGACTCCGGCTGAGACCTTTTTGCACACGAACCTTTGTCATGTTTGATCTCAATTACACCTTTCCGGCCCCTTTTTTTCATCGAATCTCCGGCTACGCTGGAGATAACTCAAACATTCATTGAGGTTAATGTTATCGTACCGGTGACGGTCACGATCTCACGGGGACTAGCCTTTGCTACCGGATCTCCCATACAAACAGAGATCAAGCAGACGTCCAGAACCGGAGTTAACAATGTGATACCGATGAGGATTTCACAGTTTCATTATTACGGTTTCTTTTTCATCGAATCTCCGGCTTAACCGGATATCGTACAGGCGATCAGCATTGAGGTTAATATTAGATTTCCTCTGGTTCACGTTGTCACTATGACGGACCTTTGTTTGTACCGGGGATGGTTACCGGAGATCCGGTACAGTCGGAGATCACTCAGACCACGGGTGGCCAATCTTTTGTTTTACCTGTGTAAAAAAAAAAAAAAAAAAAAAAAAAAAAAAAAAAAAAAAAAAAAAAAAAAAAAAAAAAAAAAAAAAAAAGAAAAAAAAAAAAAAAAAAAAAAAAAAAAAAAAAAAAAAATTATTTATGAACGTAACTATGCCTATATTTATGCATGTATTTAATTCTAACTATGTATAAATATGGATAAATATCCATACAACATCGTGTTCAAATAGAATTAAATTAATTATGCCTATATTTATGCATGTATTTAATTCTAACTATGTATAAATATGGATAAATATCCATACAACATCGTGTTCAAATAGAATTAAAATAATTATGCCTATATTTATGCATGTATTTAATTCTAACTATGTATAAATATGGATAAATATCCATACAACATCGTGTTCAAATAGAATTAAATTAATTATGCCTATATTTATGCATGTATTTAATTCTAACTATGTATAAATATGGATAAATATCCATACAACATCGTGTTCAAATAGAATTAAAATAATTATGCCTATATTTATGCATGTATTTAATTCTAACTATGTATAAATATGGATAAATATCCATACAACATCGTGTTCAAATAGAATTAAATTAATTATGCCTATATTTATGCATATTCAATCCTAACTGTCTGAATATGGCTAAATATCCATACAACATAGTGTTCAAATAGAAATACATTAATTATGCCTATATTTATGCATAGTCAATTCTAACTATGTCTAGATATGGATAAATATCCATACAACATAGTGTTCATATAGAAATAAATTTCCACCCAGTGGCGAATGCGCCAACAGTGTCACATTTCATGAATGCAAGTGTCGCACTATACCCCAGAAGATAGTACATTAAATAACTTGTCTTTAAAATGGCTTTTTAAGAGTATACAGCTGATCCCAGCCTGTGAATAGGATCGCTAACCAAAGTTCAAGGAACATCCAGACTTATGTCCCCTTTGTGTTACAGAAGGTTCGCCTGCATGGTTCCCATCAGGATGATGATGATTCTCTCTGGCCTGCAAAGAGAGGCTCTCCACCCTTGGGTATCGAAGTTGGGAAGGAAGGCTCCATCTAGAGGTCCCTATCTCCTCGGAGTGTCCTCTCTAAGGTTGGACAACGACCCCATGGACGGGCAGGTATGTGGGGATGAGTTTTGAGCCTTCAGCTTTGCAATTACCTACGTCACCGACCTAGGACCATTAAAGGATCCTAATGTTCATGTTACCCTGCATAGACTGTGACGGCTAAAAGCAACACATTCTAAGGAAATCCAAGGGGCTATGACGAGCTCTAAGGTAGGGTGGTGAGTCAGTGCCGTTCAGGAACTCGGATATAGGTGGTACCATAAATCTGGAGGGCATAGACGTCCTCCCTCTGGGGGACCTAGATTTTACTCCCAGGTACTAGAATTCCCATTCAACGGATTCGTTCGTTTGAAAGAGATTGCCTTGGTTAGCTTAGACAAGGTACCGAAGGTAACGGTATTATTTCCTAAAGGGCAGGCCCGATCTGTGTGGACCAGGATGTTGTCAGCCTGGGGGGTACGATAATTCCAGGCTCTGCCCTTCCAGTTCGACCTACACATTTGTTGGTCTGATCGGGTCAGTTGTGGGAAGTACGTTCTGTCTGAGACCTCTATCAGACAGGAATTGATAGTCGGTTTCCCACTCGTCATCACAGCCTTCCTCTGGTTCGACGATTTTGTATCTGACCCCCCATCATCAGGTGGTCTACCTCACTGATTCCCCAGGTACACAGTCCAACTCCGTTGGGATGTTTTGCCTGCATGCAGCCCTAGATCCGAACCCTCAGGCTCCTTTCATGGACACCAGAGAGGAAGCTACAGGAGTAGAAGACAGTCCCGACATCAAGGCGGACCTAGGAAAAAGGGGGCTCGGAGAAGGAAAGGACCTAGATTCACTCCCTCACAACGCGGTGGTCCTGGTAGAGGGAAGACTTTACCACTTTCGTGACCATTGGACTCGGTCTGTGGGATCATAGCATAGTCTCTAACGGTTTGAGATGAAAATGGCCTCAAGGTCCTCCTCCTCCACCAGTGACCTTCTCCCAGAAATACACTCCCGTCCTGAAAGAGTACACCACAGGGTTACTCAAGAAAAAGCAATCAAACGACTATCTCTTAGGTATGGACCTTACTTCCCCGTGGGACCGTCACCACCTCTGTCGATCTTACCGACCGCTATTAGCTTGCGCCTATAGCTCGAAACTTCTCTTCTTATCTGGGTTTCCACCTAAGCAGGAAAGCCTTTGTGTTCAAGACATGCCCTTCGGCCTCAACATTGATCCCAGGATATTCACGAAACTGGGAGAGGCAGTGTTAGAACAACTCAGTAACCAAGAGATACAGATCATTGCTTATCTGGCCGGTTGGCTCATTTGGGCCCGGCCGGCCATAGAAGGTAACAGAGCTACGAAGGAATTTCTTCGATCGCTCGACAACCTGTGATTTCGGGTCAATCTCCATAAGTCTCGCCTGCGACCATCAGGCCACTTAGAATGGTTAGCCATTCAGTGGGACCTTTCGAAGCACACGTTGTCTCTCCCTTCCAAAAGTAAGAGGAATAGGTTCCAAGCTCAAGAATTTCTCAAGCACAAACAGGTGTCCAAAGAGCCTAGAAAGTATCCTCGGCCTTTCCCAATTCACTTCAGTAACAGATCTCCTAATAAAAGCCAAACTCAAGACATCAATCGATTTTGGAGAAAGAGAGCTACAGTACCTATAAGAAGACAAGGTCTCGAAGATCCCCTCTGTCGGGAAAATGAGACTACGTCCATGGTCCGAACCGAAGAACCTCTCCAAAGCGGTTCCTCTACAATTCCCACCTCCACAAGTGACATTCCATTCAGCCGTGTCTCTAAGTGGATGGGGGGATTTCTCCGAACATCAGATGTTTCAGGTTCTTGGTCACTAGCCATGAAACAGTCCCATATCAATGTTCTCGAAGCCATGGCAGTGTTCTTGACCCTGAAGAGAGAGACTCCTCCGAGGTCGACCCACATCAGAGTAGTGTCAGACAGCACAGACGAGGTACACTACGGAAACAGGGGAGGATCCAAGTCACCCAACCTGAATTGTATCCTGGTCACTTTCTTCGCCTGGGCAACAGAAAAGAACTGGTTCCTGTCAGCACCTCACCTAGCGGGAGGCCAGGATGTGAGAACGGGCTCACTATCCAGGACGAGTTCCCTGGAGTCAGAATTTCACTCCGGTGGATACTCAGGTTCGTTCCAGGCATCCAGGTAGATCTACTCACATCTCAGATCAATCACAAACTTCCTTGTTATGTGACCCCAATCCTGGACCCTCGGGCTCATGCCATGGACGCATTACCCCGGGATTGGAATCATTAGAGGAAGATTTCCCTATCTCTCCCAGTGAATCTTCTAAAAACTTTAACACCGACTGCGCTCCTTCCGGGGCGCAGTGGTTTTAGTACCACCTCACTGCCCAAGAACAGTTGGTTTCCTCTCCTCCTCGAGTGGAAACTCCGTCCCATCCGGATTCCGTTCCTCAAACTGACCCGAGTATTCCAAACTCACTGTGTCAGATTACTCAAGGATGTCCAAAACCCTAACTTTGTGGACTACAGGAAGTTGGCAGCTCGTAGAGACTCGAACATTGAACCGGAAAACGATTTCTTACTCGAATCAGTCAAAAGGGACTCGACAATTCGCCAATATGATTCGGCCGTTAACCCCCAAAATAGGTGGTCCCCTTGGAAAGTTATTCCTCTTCTCCAAGATATTTTTCTATGTCCGGTCACCACTCTCAGGGCCTTTTTAGCCACGACTGCTACCCGATCGTCTGGCCCCTTGTTTATCAGGGAACAAGGAGGTACCATTCCCATACGTGGTATTAGGCTATAGATCCTATACTTCGTTTGACAAGCCAATCCGGGATCATTTCCCCCAGAAGATGGACTTTGATGACCTTATAAAGTTCACGGGTTGGGAATCTCCTATGGTCTTCAAACGCCACTATCTAATGAACTTACAGGCTCTTAAATACCCAACAGTTGCAGCTGGGAGCCGTATCTCTCCCCAGTGATCTTTTGTTCTTCCTTTCATCCATCTCTTTTCTTCTCCCTCCTACCCGCCACTCGCACCACGACGCCGCTTCCTTGGTGGTTCGTTAGCCCTAAGTTTATTACATATTAGGTTATGTTTGTAACTATTATTGATTACCGTTGTTACAGGGTTGGGATATTCTTAGCCATGTCAGTTTTGTAGCATGTTTCCTCTGATACTCGGAGGCTTCCCTGTTATCATGTTTGTTTACCTTAATTGTTTATGATTTTCTTTACATGGTGTTGTTTCTCTCCCCTCTTTAAATTAGTTATTGTTGGGCTTGGAAGGCATTCTCTGGTACATTTTCACCCAGCGCCACAGATCGACCCAGAAAAGGGATTTTGACGAAGGAAAAATCTATTTCTGGGGAGAGACCTGTGGCGCCCGGTGAAACCCTTCCCCTTTATTTTACACAATCCCACCCTTTCCTTTCCAAGCCATCATGGCCAATACAGAAGGATGTTGTTCAGATGGCGCTCGCGTCGTGGCGTGGGTGGTGTGGCGCTGGTGGTTGGCAAGGGCCTTTGTATCGGCCCATCCCTTTGACGAAGGAATTAACTAAATGGAAGACAACCTGTGAATAGTGGATTTCACGCGCCTTTGCTTTATACACGACACCCTAAAGGTGCTCGCGCGAGGGTTGTAACCTCAGCATTCCATGCTTTTATCTTTCTCTGGTATAATTGGAAGGTTTTATCAGAAAAGGTATATAAGAAGGACTCTTTTCACCGGGCGCCACAGGTCTCTCCCCAGAAATAGATTTTTCCTTCGTCAAAATCCCTTTTTTATTTGACATTTCCTTCTTCTTTTATGACAATACATAAGTTTAAAGATGACTGACCACAGATTAAAATTCTTGCACCTGACTGTAACAAAATGACTTCGCTAAAAGAAACATCTTGCAATGACTGAGAATCAGTTATACCTTGTTTTCAGAGAAAGAAGCAGTGTAAATTTGTCATTTAAAAGTTATCCTACAACTATATGGTACCTCCAATGTCACTCCTCATAAAATATCATTTGCATGAACACAAGAAGTAGAACTCCATTCTATCCTGAACATTTAAATTATTTTCTTTCTGCAAAAATAAAATCCATGTATGATGGAGGCATGGAACAATGTAAATTTCCCTAATAATTTATAAATTGAAGATTAAATAAATCCATACATTTAAAACCTTAACTTAGAAACTGAATAATCTATCTTTAAACCAGTTATATATATTACAACTTGGTAAAATTTGGTATTGGGATAAATTCCAACATTTATGTAAGAAGCCACTTAAAAATACTTTGGTAAATTGATTGGCTAATGCTATTTTCCATTAAACCTGGATGTCTAAGTCTATTGACAGAAATAGTTATACTTCAGTGCTGGAAGGAAAATTGTAATATCAATCAAATACACCTTGTTGAAGTCATTAAGCAGCTGGACTCACCTCAGACATCAAACAAGGGGTCCCAGGTCAAATCAGTTTAGGAATAATTTTTGGGTGTATAGGAAGTGAAAACTTAAAAATAATCAATATTTTTTTTTTTTTGTTAAATTTTCATGAATTTCAAGGCAATATTACAATTATTATTTATTAACCTGTTAAGCGTCCCCCCTGGACCAGGTTGCCGCTAACGTACCATCACGCTTTTTTCGCCCTGAGCGGTCATTTCACTAATGATAATTTTTCAAAGTTAATATCATTTCTTTATGCTTATAATTCACATTTATAGTTGAAAGTATGGATATTAATTAAATGGTGGAATAAAAAAATACAATTAATACTACTATTATTTCATTTCAAAAGGCTACATAATACTGAATATTCTAATGGGTTCTTTTTATCTTCAATCGTAAATCTTACGCCAGGGTCAGCAATAAAAGCAAAGGGACAAGAGAGAGAGTCTCTCTCTCTCTCTCTCTCTCTTTTCTCCATATCGTTTCCTCTAGTTTTCAAATATGTTCGTCATATATTTGTACATTATTTATCCACTTTATCTCTCTCTCTCTCTCTCTCTCTCTCTCTCTCTCTCTCTCTCTCTCTCTCTCTCTCTCTCACTCTCTCTCTCTCGGCGTTTCCTTTCCTATATAGTTTAGTGAAATCTCGTTGTCCAGTCATTCGGCAATGAGAAGTCATTTTCGCTCTCGGCATTGAAAGAAAACTTTGTTTCTTCAATATCCTCATCACTGTAGGATTCAGAACTAGTGCTCTCATTATCAAACAGGTTATCATTATCAAATTCCTCAACAATAATATCATTTATTTCATCTAAAGAAATAACCTTTACCTTTAGACTGCTCATTGTAAAAGGAACAACAAACAACCTTATCCGCATGAACGCCCGAAGTGCACTGAAAGGAAACCAGTTTTCTAACATGATGCTACCTTCAGAAAAATAGTTGCCAGACATCATATAAGTTTCTATTTACAGCCCCTATATGCTGAGAGTGTTGCCAAGTGGTGATCCTATACTTACTATACGAGTAAACGTATTATCACGAGACTGACGACTTGATAAAGGCAGTTAAGGCATGAACGGAATATGCAGTTGAAGGCGGTACCGAGTAGATCGTGGTGAACGGTTTATCACGTGGGTGACGCTTAACAGGTTAAACAAGTATCATACTACAGGTTTAAGAAATATGGTATTCTATGACCCTAATGCAGTGTTTAAAATCTATGACCAATGAAAGTATACTATCGAAGTTTACATTAGCTACTGCATCACTGATAAGACTTTTTGAGAATTAACATTTTGAGGAATATTTGTATATCTAGCACGACCCAATAGTATAAAGACATAAAACTAATAATGTATAGTGATGACAAAATCTATATCTATCTCACCAAATATGTATGTAATTATCTGACAACACTTTTCCTTTCATGAGAAGTTCTGAATTACTGGACTTTTCAGATAGCATATACTCTATCACTATATTGTACACTATAATAAGCTACCTTTCATAGATATTTGATGCCTACAATGTAACCTAATTGAGTTGTAAACTTTTGAAAAAAAAAAAAAAATAATGACAATTCTAACTTATCTTAAAACTGATGTCAGCTAAATATTACTGCCTCCATTCCTGTCATCCGCTTTTGATTTAGATATGAATATTTTACTCTTGTGTCATCAGCATTCCTTTAGCTTCCAACTCCTTCCTATATTATTAAGGGAATTTGGGTTACCCAGTAGAAAGTGTATTGTGTACAGGCTTCATCATTTAAACAATCCTGAAATAAAAAAAAATATCTTTACTCCAAACATTCTGCACTTTCAAGTCATAACATGACTCTTGATAATTAATTTGAGACATAAGTCCCTTTTCAGGACTATCCATTAGAATTGGTACAGTATATTCAACATCATCTTTAGATATCAAGATAACAGCCACTTTTGAACCTAAAACTTGACCATGCTGGGATGGGCAGTAATCATGTATCTAAACTATGGGGAACTAAAATGGGACATCATAATAATAGTGCTAAGTTAGGCTGGGAGAACATTGTAGTCTATTCCTTTGGAGGATAACAATCAAGAGAAATATGAATAACTTATGTACATGTTATTTTTCATGGTTTATTGATCGTTAGATGTCAGAGGAGTAAAAATAAGTCAGTGTTATCCGTCCTCCTTGTTTCCTATCTAAACTTAACATCGTTATGTATCATATTTTAGCATTGCCTTTGATCAAACACACTTGATCCCCTCAAATACAGAATGTCTCTAAAGATGTTATGCAACCAATTGGAAAATTCCTAAAAGTCGAAGGTAATATAAAACCTACTAGATATTTGTCAACTTTAAAAGTAGGTTCTGTCACTTAAATTGAACCACATCTCTGATAAAAGCATTGGGTGACCTACCCTAATAAATAAGTTCAGTCATCATCATCATCATCATCATCATCACCATCATCATCATTATAATCATTATTATCATTATTATTATTACTTGCCAAGCTACAACCCTTGTTAGAAAAGCAGGATGCTATAAGCACAGGGGCCCCAACAAGGAAAATAGCTCAGTGAGGAAAGGAAACAAGGAAAAATAAAAAAATATTAAAATTAGAACAGTAATAACATTAAAATAAATATTTCCAAAATAAATTATAAAAACTTTAACAAAACAAGAGGAAGAGTATACCCTCAAGCAGGAGAACTCTAACCCAAGAGACAGTAGAAGACCATGGTACAGAGGCTATAGCCCAAGATTAGAGAATAGAGGTTTGATTTTGAAGTGTCCTTCTCCTAGAAAAGCTGCTTACCATAGCTAAAGAGTCTCTTCTACCCTTACCAAGAGGAAAGTAGCCACTGAACAATTACAGTGCAGTAGTTAACCCCTTGGGTGAAGAAGAATTGAACTACATTTCCTATAAAAGCACTGGATGATTTACCCTTTGGATGACCTACCCTATTAAAGCCCGTAACAAACGTTTTATGAGGATTAGACACACCAATTTCCCTACAAATTCTTTGGTACATTGATAACTCAGTATATCGAAGGCAAATATGGATTAGATGATGGAATAAGGACCATATTGTTTACTACACTAAGTTGTACAAACACATCTGGTAAGTTGAACTAAAACTTTGAATATTATTAAATGGCAAAGTCTCTAAACCCAAATTAAATTCATATTACTATATACGAGGGAAAAATATGGATTCAAGAGTGCAGTAGCTTAAATTTATGGGAAATTACAGCATTAAAACTGTATCTAAAAATTCAAATAGTTTGTATTTTTCCTAACTTTACAAATTTGAGTCCTTTAATAGGAGTACACTTTCAGCAAAGTGGGAGGGTGGCGAGTAAGCCCCGCCCAGCCAACCACTGAGCTCCCACTTTGACCTTAAATCTAGGACTTACGAGGGTTGAGGAAGGAGATGGTAACATAAATTATTCAAGGTTTGTATAGTTAAGATAAAATAAAATCTACCTTAAAAATGTAATAAACCTTTGTCCTATACAGTAATAGGAGACTTATCCTTAGGAGGGAGGAAGTCCCAATAACTGGCTAACTTACTTTCTAGGGATATGTCAACACTTCGGTCCTCTATAGAAGCAAAAATTATGAATCATGTCAAACTCCTAAAGACATGGGCATGAAGATGAGGTAGGTGTTAGGCTTGGTTATTGGCAGGGACTGATAGACGGTCAAGTAAGAATCTTCATTCATTTGGATGGATGTTGTCTGAATGAGAGTTCATTTATGAAAAATGGGTCTACTTACATTTGGCCAAAGAAGTCCTTCTCTTCGTCTGGGAGGACGGGGGAGATAGTAAAAAAACAAAACTTTTTCGTTGTTATGAAAAGTTGCTCAATCATGTGGCTTCCTCCACCTAGTGTCCAATCCAGCAAAGAAAGGAGCGACTGCTTCACCACAAGGAGAGGGAAAAACGGATGGATAGAAGGGCCAGTTGGTCTTACCTCTCATTCTAGACGTATACTGTGGCTGCTATATTAACACCCGATGTTTCCTGTACTGGAAAGGAGTTAGGTTTGCTACAAGGTCTGTTGTGCAACAACTCTCGAGCAAAGGATACAAGTAATTAGGGACCTGTTAACATACTGTACCCTCATAGGTAGCCTAATTATCCATTATTACCCAAACTTTTGCGTATAAGAAATGCGACATTGACCATTGTTACCCAAACTTTTGTGTATAAGAAATGCGACCCTAACAGGTTCTTCCTGGGAGCTGGAATAGATCATATTTGATGTACTTCATGCACTTGAATCCGAGGCGATTCTTTCTTTTCCTCGCCTGCAAGAAAAGCAAATCTGAATGTCCCACAAAGCCAGAAAAAAAAAAAAAGTTTTCCAGGACCTTTCTTCTTATTCCTTCCATTACTGTATTAGGAGTTGCAGTGTCTGCCTAGGAAATGAAGAAAAGTCCTCCTGTGCCTGGTAGAAACTCATCCTTAGGTGGGAGGAGATTCATCCTTAGGTGGGAGGAGACTCATCCTTAGGTAGTAGGAAACTTATCCTTAGGTACTAGGAAACTCATCCTTAGGTGGAAGTGGATTCATCCTAAAGTGGGAAAAAAGCCCTATCATCAAAATGGTAGGCTAAAATCCCGGGATCGCTATGCTCAAACCTGATAAGGTGCGGAGAATAGCATCCTAGACACTTTGCGAACCAGGGTCATAAGTCCCAAGAGATTCACGGACCAGGCGACCAAGGCTGTTATGAAAGAAAATCTCTTTCTTTAACTAGAAAGTCTGTCCATTAAGGCCTATACAAATTAATGGGTTTGCCAATCAAATCTATCGTTCCCCTCGTAAGGAGGATGTGTAATAGAAAAATATCAGTCGAGCTACATAGGATTCCAGCAGCTATACCAAAAGGGAAGGGAAGAGAGAAAAAAGGGCCAGACACTCCCACTCTTAACCTAGACTTACGTTGTAAGTGCTATCATAGACATGATACTTTTGTTCTTAGTCAGTAATCAAAACGTATGTAAAGACTTGCGAGTGCATTCCTGCAAATAATGCACAGCAAAGGTTGATTGACATTTCTATAATCCTGCGTCTAAAACTTGAGCCACTGTGAGATGTTTCGTAAAGGATAGAGTAGCATCATGTCCTCCTGAGCGTGCACCTAATCTTGCTCTGATGTACTGGGGGGGGGGTGTAGGGAGTGATGGTCTATTAATAGTCTCTCACACACAAGAGGAGATTGTTTGTTTTGGTGACTTTATTTCCCCTTACTATTGCTTATCAACAGATTCTGTAACCTGTGCCTGGCATTCTTTGTTCTCTTAAGGTAGCACCTTAGCGCCTTTACAAGACACAAAAGTAACTCGTCCAATCATTGGTTACTTGGCTAAGCAATAAAAATGTAAAGGAGGAAAACTTGTTATCAAGGATAGATTGATTTTGAGTGTTGGCGACAAAATTAGGAACAAAAGACGAACAGACCTACCTCCAGTGCTCAGAATGAGAACAAATGTGAGTGAGTTCGTAGTTTGCCTAAATGCTTAGTCAAGGTTAAAGCAAACAGAAAAAAATTTTTTTTAGTCAAGATTGCTATTTGAGGCTAGCCTCAGTATTATTATTATTATTAATTATTATTATTATTATTATTACTAGCTAGGTTACAACCCTAGTTGGAAAAGCAGAATGCTATAACCCCATGGGCTTCTCAAACAAGGAAAATAGCCCAATGTGGAAAGGAAACGAGGAAATAGAAAAACTACAGAAGTAATGAACGATTAATGTAAAATATTTTAAGAACAGTAACTGCATTAAAATAAATCTTTCATATATAAACTATAAAAACTTCAAATGAGGAAGAGAAATAAGATAGAATAGTGTGCTCAAGTGTAACCTCAAGCAAGAGAACTCTAACCCAAGACAGTGGAAGATCATGGTACAGAAACTATGGCACTACCCAAGACTAAAGAACATTAGTTTGATTTTGGATTGTCCTTCTCCAAGAAAAGCTGCTTACCATAGTTAAAAAAATATTTTCTACCCTTACCAAGAAGAAAGTAGCCACTGAACAACTACAGTGCAGTAGTTAACCCCTTGAACAAAGAAGAATTGTTTGGTAATCTCAGATTTGCCTAGCCTTGCCACCAAAGTAGGTCAAGTTTAGTGTCTTGCTCAATCGGTACCAGAGCAAGAAAAGTATCTGTAATCTGCGACCAGGCCAAGAGGAGAATCTGTTGTCTATACGTAGTGTCTCCTTATACGCCATTGCAACTATCATAGGTGGAGACAACCGTGAGGAACAAGCCTCTCTAACGAGGTCAAGTGGCCTAGTACCATTACCTTGATATCTACACCCAATAAAATTTGCTTATAATGCTTTAAGTTCTGAAGTCTCACTGGTCATGGTGCTGGATTGTAAGGAAGTAATTTTCATACATCCAAATGATTTATGTTCATCATCCATACAATGAATGCTAAGCAATGATTTTAAAATACTGTACTGTACAGTAATAATGTAATGCACAGTATTTCGATGGGACGAAAATGGCTTTCCCTGATACCTTAAACTGTTAATCAGTAATAAAAGTACAGTAATAAAACTTGTATAAGCAATTGACACTCCAGAACTAATTGTCTGCTCTCCAATTTTCTTCTTTCTTCCCACGTTATCCCAACATTAAGGGGTCGGTTGCCTATTGCACCCTGTCCATTGCATTCTATCAAAGGAATCCTTTTCCACCAAACCTCTTCTCTCCATATCATCCTTCACCTTATCTCATCATCTAATTCTCTGCCTTCCTCTTGATCTTCCCACTTTAACAGGTTCCTCCCAAGACCTCCACATTCCCTTCCCACCACAAGCTTACACCATAGCAGTCATGACACTCTTATCACCACTGTAATCTTTACTTCTTCTGTCATTCTTCTTATTTTATCTTTTTCCAATCTCTCAAGCAATGATTTTCCCACAATTTATCTTACCATTCTCATCTCTTTTCTCGCTACCTACCTCCACTTCTCCACGGCTGCTTTTATCCTATTCTCAACTTTGGCCTCCCATCCTCCTTCCTGACTTGTTTAAATTGTTCTAACGGTTTTATAACCAAGCCTCTACTTTCATGTATGGCTATCCCATCCCTACCTTCCTTGCTGCTCACCAGAACCTCAGTCTTACCAACATTTACCCTCAACCCGCCCTTTTCCACATTCTCCTGCCACTCTCTAACTCTTCTCTTAAGTTATCCTCATTTCTGGGTCGACCTGTGGCGCCGGGTGAAAAGTCCTTCTTATATATCTTTTCTGATAAAACCTTCCAATTATACCAGAGAAAGAAAAAAGCATGGAATGCTGAGGTTACTACCCTCGCGCGAGCACCTTTTGGGTGTCGTGTATAAAGCAAAGGCGCGTGAAAACCACTATTCACAGGTTGTCTTCCATTTAGTTAATTCCTTCGTCAAAGGGATGGGCCGATACAAAGGTCCTAGCCAACCACCAGCGCCACGACGCGAGCGCCATCTGAACAACATCCTTCTGTAATGGTCATGACGGCTTGGAAAGGAAAGGGTGGGATCGTGTAAAATAAAGGGGAAGGGTTTCACCGGGCGCCACAGGTCTCTCCCCAGAAATAGATTTTTCCTTCGTCAAAATCCCTTTTCTGGGTCGACCTGTGGCGCCGGGTGAAAATGTACCAGAGAATGCCTTCCAAGCCCAACAATAACAACTAATTTAATGAGGGGATTGAGACAACACCATGTAAAGAAAATCATAAATAATTAAGGTAAACAAACATGATAACAGGGAAGCCTCCGAGTATCAGAGGAAACATGCTACAAGACTGACATGGCTAAGAATATCCCAACCCTATAACAACGGTAAACAATAATAGTTACAAACATAACCTAATATGTAATAAACTTAGGGCTAACGAACCACCAAGGAAGCGGCGTCGTGGTGCGAGTGGCGGGTAGGAGGGAGAAGAAAAGAGATGGATGAAAGGAAGAACAAAAGATCACTGGGGAGAGATAAGGCTCCCAGCTGCAAGTGTTGGGTATTTAAGAGCCTGTAAGTTCATTAGATAGTGGCGTTTGAAGACCATAGGAGATTCCCAACCCGTGAACTTTATAAGGTCATCAAAGTCCATCTTCTGGGGGAAATGATCCCGAATTGGCTTGTTAAATGAAGTATAGGATCTATAGTCTAATACCACGTATGGGAATGGTACCTCCTTGTTCTCTGATAAACAAGGGGCCAGACGATCGGGTAGCAGTCGTGGCTAAAAAGGCCCTGAGAGTGGTGACCGGACATAGAGAAGTATCTTGGAGAAGAGGAATAACTTTCCAAGGGGACCACCTATTTTGGGGGTTAACGGCCGAATCATATTGGCGAATTGTCGAGTCCCTTTTGTCTGATTCGATGAAGAAATCGTTTTCCGGTTCAATGTTCGCGTCTCTACGAGCTGCCAACTTCCTGTAGTCTACAAAGTTAGGGTTTTGGCCATCCTTGAGTAATCTGACACAGTGAGTTTGGAATACTCGGGTCAGTTTGAGGAACGGGATCCGGATGGGACGGAGTTTCCACTCGAGGAGGAGAGGAAACCAACTGTTCTTGGGCAGTGAGGTGGTACTAAAGCCACTGCGCCCCGGAAGGAACGCAGTCGGTGTAAAAGTTTTTAGAAGATTCACTGGGAGGGATAGGGAAATCTTCCTCTAATGGTTCCAATCCCGGGGTAATGCGTCCATGGCATGAGCCCGAGGGTCCAGGATTGGGGTCACATAACAAGGAAGTTTGTGATTGATCTGAGATGTGAATAGATCTACCTGGATGCCTGGAACAAGCCTGAGTATCCACCGGAATGAAATTCTGACTCCAGGGGACTCGTCCTGGATAGTGAGCCCGTTCTCACATCCTGGCCTCTCGCTAGGTGAGGTGCTGACAGGAACCAGTTCTTTTCTGTTGCCCAGGCGAAGAAAGTGACCAGGATACAATTCAGGTTGGGTGACTTGGATCCTCCCCTGTTTCCGTAGTGTACCTCGTCTGTGCTGTCTGACACTACTCTGATGTGGGTCGACCTCGGAGGAGAGTCTCTCTTCAGGATCAAGAACACTGCCATGGCTTCGAGAACATTGATATGGGACTGTTTCATGGCTAGTGACCAAGAACCTGAAACATCTGATGTTCGGAGAAATCCCCCCATCCACTTAGAGACACGGCTGAATGGAATGTCACTTGTGGAGGTGGGAATTGTAGAGGAACCGCTTTGGAGAGGTTCTTCGGTTTGGACCATGGGCGTAGTCTCATTTTCCAGACAAAGGGGATCTTCGAGACCTTGTCTTCTTATAGGTACTGTAGCTCTCTTTCCCCAAAATCGATTGATGTCTTGAGTTTGGCTTTTATTAGGAGATCTGTTACTGAAGTGAATTGGAAAAGGCCGAGGAAACATTCTAGGCTCTTTGGACACTTGTTTGTGCTTGAGAAATTCTTGATCTTGGAACCTATTCCTCTTACTTTTGGAAGGGAGAGACAACGTGTGCTTCGAAAGGTCCCACTGAATGGCTAACCATTCTAAATGGCCTGATGGTCGCAGGCGAGACTTATGGAGATTGACCCGAAATCACAGGTTGTCGAGCAATCGAAGTAATTCCTTCGTAGCTCTGTTGCCTTCTATGGCCGGCCGGGCCCAAATGAGCCAACCGGCCAGATAAGCAATGATCTGTATCTCTTGGTTCCTGAGTTGTTCTAACACTGCCTCTCCCAGTTTCGTGAATATCCTGGGATCAATGTTGAGGCCGAAGGGCATGTCTTGAACACAAAGGCTTTCCTGCTTAGGTGGAAACCCAGATAAGAAGAGAAGTTTCGAGCTATAGGCGCAAGCTAATAGCGGTCGGTAAGATCGACAGAGGTGGTGACGGTCCCATGGGGAAGTAAGGTCCGTACCTGAGAGATAGTCGTTTGATTGCTTTTTCTTGAGTAACCCTGTGGTGTACTCTTTCAGGACGGGAGTGGATTTCTGGGAGAAGGTCACTGGCGGAGGAGGAGGACCTTGAGGCCATTTCCATCTCAAACCGTTAGAGATTATGCTATGATCCCACAGACCGAGTCCAATGGTCACGAAAGTGGTAAAGTCTTCCCTCTACCGGGACCACCGCGTTGTGAGGGAGTGAATCTAGGTCCTTTCCTTCTCCGAGCCCCCTTTTTCCTAGGTCCGCCTTGATGGCAGGACTGTCTTCTACTCCTGTAGCTTCCTCGCTGGTGTCCATGAAAGGAGCCTGAGGGTTCGGATCTAAGGCTGTATGCAGGCAAAACATCCCAACGGGGTTGGGCTGTGTACCTGGGGAATCAGTGAGGTAGACCACCTGATGATGGGGAGTCAGATACAAAAGCGTCGAACCAGAGGAAGGCTGTGATGACGAGTGGGAAACCGACTATCGATTCCTGTCTGATAGAGGTCTCACACAGAACGTACTTCCCACAACTGACCCGATCAGACCAACAAACGTGTAGGTCGAACTGGAAGGGCAGAGCCTGGAATTATCGTACCCCCCCGGCTGACAACATCCTGGTTCAGACAGATCGGGCCTGCCCTTTAGGAAATAATACCGTTACCTTCGGTACCTTGTCTAAGCTAACCAAGGCAATCTCTTTCAATCGAACGAATCCGTTGAATGGGAATTCTAGTACCTGGGAGTAAAATCTAGGTCCCCCAGAGGGAGGACGTCTATGCCCTCCAGATTTATGGTACCACCTATATCCGAGTTCCTGAACGGCACTGACTCATCACCATACCTTAGAGCTGCGTCATAGCCCCTTGGTTTTCCCTAGAATGTGTTGCTTTTAGCCGTCACAGTTTATGCAGGGTAACATGAACATCAGGATCCTTTAAGGGTCCTAGGTCGGTGACGTAGGTAATTGCAAAGCTGAAGGCTCAAAACTCATCCCCACCTACCTGCCCGTCCATGGGGTCGTCGTCCAACCTTAGAGAGGACACTCCGAGGAGATAGGGACCTCTAGATGGAGCATTCCTTCCCAACCTCGATACCCAAGGGCGGAGAGCCTCTCTTGCAGGCCAGAGAGAATCATCATCATCCTGATGGGAACCATGCAGGCGAACCTTCTGTAACACAAAGGGGACATAAGTCTGGATGTTCCTTGAACTTTGGTTAGCGATCCTATTCACAGGCTGGGATCAGCTGTATAACTCTTAAAAAGCAATTTTAAAGAAAAGTCATTTAATGTACTATCTTCTGGGGTATAGTGCGACACTTGTATTCATGAAATGTGACACTGTTGGCGCATTCGCCACTGGGTGGAAATTTTATTTCTATATGAACACTATGTTGTATGGATATTTATCCATATCTAGACATACGTAGTTAGAATTGACTATGCATAAATATAGGCATAATTAATGTATTTCTATTTGAACACTATGTTGTATGGATATTTAGCCATATTTAGACATAGTTAGGATTGAATATGCATAAATATAGGCATAATTAATTTAATTCTATTTGAACACGATGTTGTATGGATATTTATCCATATTTATACATAGTTAGAATTAAATACATGCATAAATATAGGCATAGTTACGTTCATAAATAATTTTTTTTTTTTTTTTTTTTTTTAAATCCTTCCCTTTACAGGTAAAACAAAAGATTGGCCACCCATGGTCTGAGTGATCTCTGACTGTACCGGAGCTCCGGTAACCATCCCCGGTACAAACAAAGGTCCGTCATAGTGACAACGTGAACCAGAGGAAATCTAATATTAACCTCAATGCTGATCGCCTGTACGATATCCGGTTAAGCCGGAGATTCGATGAAAAGGATCGTAATGACGATATTGTGATTATTCATGAAAAAGGGTTCATACCCTGATTCTGATCGTCTGATTGATCTCTGTTTGTACCGGAGAACCAGTGACAAAGGTCCGGCATCGTGAAAACGTGATCCTCATCGGTACGATAACATTCTCTAAAACTGAATGTCTGTGTTATCTCCAGTGAAGCCGGAGATTCGATGAAAAAGGGACCGTAATAATGAAACTGTGAAATCCTCATCGGTATCACATTGTTAACTCCGGTTCTGGACGTCTGCTTGATCTCTGTTTGTATGGGAGATCCGGTAGCAAAGGCCAGTCCCCGTGAGATCGTGACCGTCACCGGTACGATAACATTAACCTCAATGAATGTTTGAGTTATCTCCAGCGAAGCCGGAGATTCGATGAAAAAAGGGGCCGGAAAGGTGTAATTGAGATCAAACATGACAAAGGTTCGTGTGCAAAAGGTCTCAGCCGGAGTCTGAGTGCCAGATTTCACCGTTGCACTCCAAATATCTGACTAGTTCTCGCCCAATGAGTATCCATTATAGCGGCGTATAATTCAAGGCGGAGCTAAGCATAACTCAAGGCGGAGCTAAGGGTGTCGGTATAAAACGAACCCAATTAATGACTCATACACCAACGTTCCTACTAATAGTGTTAGCTATATTAACAGTAACCACATCAATAAAACGTGTATAACATTAAACGTACTATCATCAACTCTGATAATAAGAGGAGGCCTGAATAACTCGTGAACGTATAAAAACGGAGAACGGGAAAATCACCTCCCTTACTCGAGCTAATAAACGAGCACCCTATGCTCTCACTCTCAAGGTTACATAATAAAAGCTAACATCACACAATAATATAAGGAAAGTAAAAAACCGATTGCTTTTATTTTATTTTCATTTTTTCCTTTTTCTTTTTAATTTTTAGTCATTGTAATAACCAAGAACGAAGAATAACGACAACATAACCAATAAATAAGTATATAGTCTAAATCGAGCCTTCCTGGGGCGAGTACAAACTAACAGACTAAATCGCTAAACGTTTAAATCGCTATTCGCCCAATACCATTGTTGGCACTATAATATCCAAATGTTTGTATATTTGTAATTTACCTAATGTCTGTTAATGACATAAGGATAAATAACTTAAAGCAATCTGCCGACCTGCGAGGGTCGGGGAAGCAGTGACATGCCCTTAAAATAAATATAAACACCAGCCTTAGCTAAAGGCAAGGCAAATATAAGTGTTAAGTGTATGGGCGACCTCCGGTGAAGCCGGACTCCAGTGAAGCCGGAGCGTAATGAGATGTCCTGAATAATGCCGCCTTAGCCAAAGGCAAGGTAAATACATTTTCAGTAATAATCACCAGGTCATCTGCACATAGCATCTCAGCTCTCTCCTGCTTTACAAATCCTTAATAATTATTATGGATCTCAGTGGGAGACTAGGTTTTGGGGTTAGATGGGACAAAATATACTAGTGTAGCAAACATGACAAATTCATATATAATTTGTATTTTTCCTAACTATACAAACCTTAGCTATTTATTAGGGGTTATACTTTCAGCGGAGCTGAAATGATGAGCCATTAGAATTTAGCGAGGGTTAACTACCCACACCGTTAGTTAACCGGGGGTGGGGGTGGAGGGGGTTAGCTTGCTACCACTACCGTTCACACACCTCTGATTTACCTCACTTTGCTTGGAGGTAGGACTTCAAGGGGGATAGGGCTGGCAGGCAAGTTTGTATAAATAGCTAAGGTTTGTATAGTTAGGAAAAATACAAATTATCTACGAATTTGTCATTTGTTCCGTAACTGGAATACAAACCACACTATTTATTAGGGGTGACTCACCCATTAGGAAGGGTGGACGTCCCTGCCAATCTGGTTTTTGGCTTTACCAGGGGGCTCCTTATCTATCTTAGTACTGTACTAAAAAATAAGGAATCACTGCCCTTGCTAAAACCTTGCTACACAAGGTGCGCGGCCTATGCAGGCTGTGTTGAGACAGGCAGAAGTGTGACTGTCTAGGTAAAGTTATTCCGAGTCTATGTAGGAAAAATGTTATTTTCATTAGTAAAATAAATTTTTTAATATACTTACCCGATAATCATGTAGCTGTCAACTCCGTTGCCCGACAGAATTCTACGGAAGGGATACGCCAGCGATCACTATACTAGAAGGGGGTGTACTCACCAGCGCCACCTGTGGCCAGGTACTGCAGTACTTCTTGTTGACACCGCCTCAATTTTTCCTCGGTCCACTGGTTCTCTATGGGGAGGAAGGGTGGGTCAATTAAATCATGATTATCGGGTAAGTACAGTATATTCAAAAATGTATTTTACTAATGAAAATAACATTTTTCAATATTAAACTTACCCGATAATCATGTAGCTGATTCACACCCAGGGAGGTGGGTGAAAACCAGTGTACATGACTATAAGATAGCTAAGTATCCCGTATTTCATATTATCAGTTATTCAAAATAACAATGAAATTATAAGTACCTGGTAAGGAAGTCGACTTGAACCATTACTCTGCCTTTAATAAGTTCGTCTTCCTTACTGAGCGCAGCGTTCCTCTTAGGAGGCTGAACAACCCTAAGGTGCTGAAGTATACAGGGCTGCAACCCATACTAAAGGACCTCTACACAACCTCTAACCCAGGCGCTTCTCAAGAACGAATTGACCACCCGCCAAATCAAAAAGGATGCGGAAGGCTTCTTAGCCTACCGTAACAACCCAAAAAACAACAATAAAAGCATTCAAGAGAAAGGTTAAAAAAGGTTATGGGATTAAGGGAATGTAGTGGCTGAGCCCTCACCTACTACTGCACTCGCTGCTACGAATGGTCCCAGGGTGTAGCAGTTCTCGTAAAGAGACTGGACATCTTCAAGATAAAATGATGCAAACACTGACTTGCTCCTCCAATAAGTTGCATCCATAATGCTCTGCAGAGAACGGTTCTGTTTAAAGGCCATCGAAGTGGCTACAGCTCTCACTTCGTGGGTCCTTACCTTCAGCAAAGCAAGGTCTTCATCCTTCATGTGAGAATGGGCTTCTCTAATCAGAAGCCTTATATAATACGAAACTGCGTTTTTGGACATAGGCATCGAAGGTTTCTTGATTGCACACCATAAGGCTTCTGACTGTCCTTGTATAGGTTTTGACCTATCAAGATAGTATTTCAGAGCTCTGACAGGGCAAAGAACTCTTTCTAGCTCGTTACCCACATGTTGGAAAGGCTAGGAATTTCGAACGATCTAGGCCAAGGACGTGAAGGAAGTTCATTCTTAGCTAAAAATCCGAGCTGTAAAGAACATGTTGCTGATTCGGATGTGAACCCAATGTTCTTGCTGAAGGCGTGAACCTCACTAACTCTTTTAGCTGTTGCAAGGCAGACGAGGAAAAGAGTTTTGAGAGTAAGGTCTTTGAAGGAAGCTGACTGGAGAGGTTCGAACCTAGGAGACATAAGGAACCTTAAGACTACGTCTAGATTCCAGCCTGGAGTGGATAAACGACGTTCTTTAGAAGTCTCGAAAGATTTAAGGATGTCTTGAAGGTCCTTGTTGGAGGAAAGGTCCAAACCTCTGTGGCGGAGAACTGAAGCCAACATACTTCTGTACCCTTTAATCGTAGGAGCCGAAAGGGATCTCACATTCCTTAGATGTAATAGGAAGTCAGCTACTTGGGTTACAGAGGTATTGGTAGAGGAAACTGCATTGGCTCTGCACCAGCTTCGGAAGACTTCCCACTTGGATTGGTAGACTCTACGAGTGGATACCCTCCTTGCTCTGGCAATCGCTCTGGCTGCCTCCTTCGAAAAGCCTCTAGCTCTAGCGAATCTTTCGACAGTCTGAAGGCAGTCAGACGAAGAGCGTGGAGGTTTGGGTGTACCTTGTTTACGTGAGGTTGACGTAGAAGGTCCACTCTTAGAGGGAGAGTCCTGGGAACGTCGACCAGCCATTGTAGTACCTCTGTGAACCATTCTCTTGCAGGCCAAAGGGGAGCAACCAGCGTCAGCCGTGTCCCTTCGTGCGAGACGAACTTCTGAATGACTCTGTTGATGATCTTGAACGGCGGGAATGCATATAGGTCGAGATGGGACCAATTCAGCAGAAAAGCATCCACGTGAACTGCTGCTGGGTCTGGAACTGGGGAACAGTACAAAGGAAGCCTGTTGGTCATGGAGGTGGCGAACAGATCTATCGTAGGCTGACCCCACAAGGTCCAAAGTCTGTTGCACACGCTCTTGTGAAGGGTCCATTCCGTGGGGATGACTTGATCTTTCCTGCTGAGGCGATCTGCTGAGACGTTCATGTTGCCCTGAATGAACCTCGTTACCAGAGTGAGATTTAGACCTCTTGACCAAATGAGGAGGTCCCTTGCTATCTCGTACAGCTTCCTCGAATGGGTCCCTCCCTGCTTGGAGATGTAAGCCAAGGCTGTGGTGTTGTCGGAGTTCACCTCCACCACCTTGCCTAACAGGAGGGACTTGAAGTTCATTAAGGCCAGATGAACTGCCAGCAGCTCCTTGCAGTTGATGTGGAGCGTTTCCTGTTCCTTGTTCCATGTTCCCGAGCATTCCTGTCCGTTCAAGGTCGCGCCCCAGCCCGAGTCTGATGTGTCCGAAAAGAGATGAAGATTGGGGGTCTGAATCGCTAACGATAGACCCTCCTTGAGAAGGATGTTGGTCTTCCACCACAAGAGAGTAGTCTTCATCTCTTTGGTGACAGGAATAGAGACTGCTTCGAGCGTCAAATCCTTGTCCCAGTGAGCTGCTAGATGGAATTGGAGAGGGCGGAGGTGGAGTCTCCCTAACTCGACGAACAGGGCTAACGATGACAGGGTCCCTGTTAGACTCATCCACTGTCTCACCGAGCAACTGTTCCTCTTCAGCATGCTCAGGATGCATTCTAGGGCTTGGCTTATCCTTGGGGCCGATGGAAAAGCCCGAAAAGCCTGACTCTGAATCTCCATTCCCAGGTAAACGATGGATTGGGAGGGAATGAGCTGGGACTTTTCTAAGTTGACCAATAGACCCAGTTCCTTGATCAAGTCCAAAGTCCAGTTGAGACTCTCCAGACAGCGACGACTTGTGGGGGCTCTTAACAGCCAGTCGTCTAAATAAAGGGAGGCTCTGATGTCCGATAAGTGGAGGAATTTTGCAATATTCCTCATCAGATGCGTAAACACCATAGGAGCTGTGCTTAGGCCAAAACACAGGGCTTGGAATTGGTACACAACCTTTCCAAAAACGAATCTCAGGAAAGGTTGGGAGTCTGGATGAATAGGAACGTGAAAGTAAGCGTCTTTCAGATCCAACGAGACCATCCAGTCCTCCTGCCTGACCGCTGCTAGGACCGACTTCGTCGTCTCCATAGTGAACGTCTGCTTGGTGACATAAGCATTGAGCGCGCTGACGTCCAGCACCGGTCTCCAACCTCCTGTCTTCTTGGCCACCAGAAAGAGACGGTTGTAGAAGCCCGGGGATTGATGGTCCCGGACTATCACCACTGCCTTCTTCTGTAACAGGAGCGACACCTCCTGGTGTAACGCTAGCCTCTTGTCCTTTTCCTTGTAGTTGGGAGAGAGGTTGATGGGAGAAGTGGTCAGAGGGGGATTGCGGCAGAATGGTATCCTGTAACCCTCCCTTAGCCACTTGACAGACTGGGCGTCTGCACCTCTTCTTTCCCAAGCTTGCCAGAAGGTCTTGAGTCTGGCTCCTACTGCTGTCTGGAGAGGAGGAGAGTCAGTGTTTGCCTTTTGAAGTCTTGAGACCTTTCTTAGACCTGCCCCTGGAAGAGTCTGGACGGGTACTTCCTCGGCTGGGGGCTCTGCCACGAAAGGGCGGAATAAATCTTGTAGCAGGAGTATCGGCCACTGGGGTGCGGTAAGTTCTGGGAACTGAAGGAGCAACCTTAGCCTTACGAGCTGAAGAGGCCACAAGGTCATGAGTGTCCTTCTGAATAAGGGCCGCAGACAAATCCTTGATAAGTTCTTCGGGGAACAGGAACTTAGAAAGCGGAGCAAAAAGTAACTGAGACCTTTGACAAGAGGTGATGCCAGTAGAAAGAAAAGTGCAAAGTTGTTCCCTTTTCTTGAGTACTCCTGAAACAAACATTGCTGCAAGTTCGCCGGACCCATCCCGAATTGCTTTATCCATACAGGACATTATAAGCATGGCTGAGTCCTTGTCAGCAGGGGCAGTCTTCTTGCTCAAGGCCCCCAGGCACCAGTCGAGAAAATTGAAAATCTCAAAGGCACGAAATATACCCTTTAAGAAGTGGTCTAAGTCGGAAAAGGTCCAGCAGACCTTAGAGCGCCTCATAGCCGATCTACGTGGAGAGTCGACCAAACTTGAGAAGTCAGCCTGGGCAGAGGCAGGGACTCCCAAGCCTGGTTCCTCTCCTGTGGCATACCATACGCCCGCCTTAGAAGTCAGCTTAGTAGGAGGGAACATAAAAGAAGTCTTCCCTAGTTGCTGTTTGGACTGCAACCAATCCCCTAACATTCTTAAAGCTCTCTTAGAGGATCTAGCAAAGACGAGCTTAGTATAGGCCGACTTAACAGGTTGCATGCCTAGCGAAAACTCAGATGGAGGAGAGCGAGGGGTAGCAGAAACAAAATGATCCGGGTAAACCTCTCTGAAAAGAGCCAGGACCTTGCGAAAGTCAATGGAGGGAGGAGAAGACTTGGGTTCCTCCACGTCCGAAGAGGGATCATCTAGGTGCGCAGCTTCCTCCTCAGAAACCTCATCACCTGAGTGGTGCGAAGCGAGAGGTAAAGTTACAGCGGTGTGCTGAACAGCAGAATCCTGACAAGCGGGTGCATAAACACTTGCGGTTTCATCCTCAAGTCTCTGTTGAAGAGGATGAGGGCTGGTAACGACAAAGTCAAGAGGTTGGGATGAAGGAGGTTCTGCGGTGGTTTGAGGAGCAAGTGTGGAGAGAGGCGACTGTATTAAAACCTGAGGTTCAGGCTGCAAAGACTGGTCAAGTAGAGTAGAAGAAGGTAGGTGCATGCGTTGAGGTGGCTGACTCCTAGCATGAGTTTCCTGTCTCAAGAGTTGCGCTTGCTTCAAGGGTTGAGGTGGATGCGCAGTAGCAGGTTCCTGTCTCACGAGTTGAGGTTCTTGAGGTGTGAGCTGCGAGAGTTGAGGTAGCGGCTGCGCAGAACGCAGTTCCTGTCTCACGAGTTGAGGTTCTTGAGGTGCTAGCCTCAAGAGTTGAGGCTCTCGCCTTGAGGAAAGTTGAGGTAGCAGCTGCGAGAGCTGAGGTGGCTGCCTCAAGGATGGTAGAGGTTGTCGTACCTCAAGAGGTTGTTGCCTCGAAGATGGACTAACTGCAAGAAAATCTTGCCTCAAAGGAAGAGGAGGATGTAAGGCATAAGACTCCTGTTCCCATTGTTGAGGTTGCCTTAAGGAAGGTGGAGGTTGCTGCACAACGCTGGTAACTGGCAACTCCCAACGCGGTAAGGTAGCTTGAGGAACCTCAACTTCGTACGTCTGGCAGACTGGACTGCGGTGAGGCGGAGCGCTCGCAGGAGGAGGTGTAACCTTCTCTGCCTGAAACTCACGCATTAAGACCGCAAGCTGCGACTGCATGGACTGCAGCAAAGTCATCTTGGGATCAACAGACGATAAGGTCTGTTGAGGCAAAGCCTTAACAGAAGATGAGGTCTGTTGAGGCATAGCCTTACCTCTCTTAGGAGGTGTGCAGTCACCTGATGACTGCGGAGAGTCAGAGCTAACCCAATGACTGCATCCGGGTTGTTGAACTCTTGAGGTCTGGACTTTACGTTTAAGAGGTCTTGAGACCTGAGTCCAGCGTTTTCTCCCCGAAATTTCTTCTGCAGACGAGGAAAATAAGGGCTCAATCGTCTGCGGGTGGGAGTGACGGTCTCTGTAAGACACGCCCGCAACCACCGAGGATACTTCTGTGCGCCGATCAAGGCCTGCCGAACCCTTTTGCCCTTCGACATTGCTTCTCCCCTGGGCTTGGGAGCTTGCAAGAGGTCCCGGACTGGGAGGACGACTGGCACGCACAGAAGTACCCTCACGCACAACACTGACACTGACACTAGCACTCGGCACCGCACTGACACTAGCACTCGGCACAGCACTGGCACTACCACTTCCCACTGCACTTTTGACCTTAAGTTCCTTAACGTCCGCCAAGAGGAACTTGTGGTCACTCACTACCGATTCCACTTTGTCACCTAAAGCCTGAATGGCACGCAAAACATCGGACATATCAGGCTGAGCACAAATAGTAGGTTCGGGGGTAGCCACTACAGGGGGAGGAAAAGGTTGAGGATCATGAGGTGAGGAATAAAGCGAAGAGCGAGCAGAACTCCTCCTAACTCTCTCTCTCTCTAACTTAGTGGTATATTTAAGGAATCGAACAAACTCAAGTTCCGAAAGTCCGGCGCATTCCTCCCATCGATCTTCCAACTGACAGGATATTTCCCTACAGTCGGAACAAGCGGTGTGAGGATCAACCGAGGCCTTCGGAATACGCCTATTACAAGTCCTACATCGTCTATGGGGAGGGGCTTGAGAAAGGTCGGACATCTTGAATCAAAGAGCTAGTCAAGGGGGATTCCAAATAAAGCAAAAGATCGTTAACCATTAATCAAATCAATATAAAAGCTATCTAAGCTAAAAGAAAAGTTTCCAGTATAGCGAAAGCTGAAATCTTAGAGCAATACTTCACCAAAAACCGTGAACAAGACTCCAAAATTATAAGCGTATCCATGAACGTCTTGCCGGAAGCACGACAGAGGAAAAATTGAGGTGGTGTCAACAAGAAGTACTGCAGTACCTGGCCACAGGTGGCGCTGGTGAGTACACCCCCTTCTAGTATACAGTAGTGATCGCTGGCGTATCCCTTCCGTAGAATTCTGTCGGGCAACGGAGTTGACAGCTACATAATTATCGGGTAAGTTTAATATTGAAAAACCTAATGTAACCAAAACTTTCCCAATACCACATCACCAGGGTATGGGGACGCAACAGTATTAGCTTAACACTAGGAACACAAGGGAGCATGGTTTACCTGCAGTGGTTTGAGGTCAGCTTATCCAGAGAACCCAGGATGCTGCTTTCCCCACGAGAGGGTAGGATGAAGAAAAGAATAAGAGCCAGTCCAATCTTTTCATTCATGCAGACTAAAACTGGGTAACAGTGCCCTCAACCTTCTGCTACTTGTCTAATAAGGAGCTTGAGGTATACAACCAGCTGTTGTGCAGCCACCACTGGACCGATAGAGATCGTATCGAGTTCCTGTGGGTCACGTCTTGCAGGAGAAAGGTTGTGAAAGTCACCTGGAACATTCACATCCTTTCTTGTAAAACCTGCATCACTGAGTAATCTGCTAAGAAGGACCAGGGGCATAGCTATGCCGCTGACATCATGAGTTGTCATGTTGAGATGATGTTTTGGTGATACTCCTCTAGTCTCTCCCAGTGGTGATGACAAGAGAAGGGACCAGGGTGGGCTGTTGCCATTTTCTTAAGGTAGAGTCTCATACCTTTCTCTGGGTATAGTAACAGATGATCTGGATTGTCCGTTACTGAGTGGAGACTTGTGTAAGATCCGTCACCTCTGGAGACTGTGTCTGGCGACATACTCAGGGACAAAACTGAACATTGCCTTTTGCCCTTCTCATTAATGGGCGATGTAGAAAGAGAGACCATGAAGTTCGTTGACTCATATGGTTGCTGTCAGTGTGTGTAGGAACTTTGTCTTCTTAAATCAGGTGAAAATTTGTTGCCTGGTGAAGTGGAACATAAGGAGGTCTCTTTAGAGTTTGGAGAATTTGAACCATGTTTAGAGAGGAAGGTCTCAATTCCGACAGGAGAAAGGCAAGTTGTAAGTCCGTATGAGTTAGGAAAGGTCTATTGATGAGAGGATGTCCCTTCCTTTCAGTTTGAAGGTGAAGGATCAAGGTTGAGTGATCATCTTTACCTGTCAAAACTAAATAGGAGGTCTTTTCCTTTAATATATATACTCGAGGATTCCGCTATTGCTGGAATAGAGGTATCGAGTGGAGAGAGACACTTTCACAAGACACCAACCACACAAGATGTTATACTGCCTGGTAGACTGATGCTGAGGAATTCCTCAGATATCTAGACAACCTTTTCGCAAAAGAGGTACTGGGTAGTCTCCAGGCGTACAATCATAGCAAAGCTATAGCTTGTGGTAGGTGTCGAAGAGGGTTGACTGTGATGTGCAAAAGGTTTGGAAACCATTCTGCGTAATGCCCTAGCGGAGCTAGGAGAGTCCTTGAGAGGCTGACTGATGTTCTAGCCTTCTTGAGTGCCCTTCTCCAGACAAAACAGGGACGAGATGTAAACGTCATTGTTGTACCCACCGTTGTTGGCCTGTTTTTTGCCAGAGAGCCTTGAGGTGTAGGGCAGGGGAGCAACGGCAGCCTGAGGTTCAGGAGCGTTGCGAACAGATACCTAGTTGGAAGACCCCGTAAAGTCGGGACTTTGTTGGCTACAAGGCGATCCAAAGACCATTCGGTATACCTTATCTGAGATGCTGTGCAAATATTATCGGCGAGCACATTCCTTTAGTCTGGAAGGAAGCCGGCTGATAGTGGCACTGAACGGACTTTGGCCCATCTTAGTGTTTATACTGTTGGATAGGAAGAGGCTAAGAGCAAGTTCCTTCTTGTTTGCCGATATGAGCCTCTATGTGGTGTGTCGTATTGTCGCCCATCACATCACTGAGTGGTCTGTTAGGAACCGATGAGGCTGCTGAAGGACCGGAAAGTTGGCCTTCTTCTCTTAAGAGATTTAAGTGAAGGTACTTTCGGACTCTGTCCAGAGGGTTGAGGTCGTGTGGTGCAGCATTATGGTCCCTCCTCTCTTCTTTTGATGTGATCTAAGCACAGCATCAAGTCCGAGGGGTGTGGAAGGATGGGAAGGTTATACCGCTCTGTAGATTCTTGACTGACACCCATCCCTTGAGGTTCGTCCAAACTTCTGGTCCCATGGGGGTCAGAATGTCTGAGGATCGAGGGCCTGATTCCAGTCAGACTCAAGTCACTCTGGGATGGGAGTTCTTCTCGTTTTGAGAAAGTTTGCGGAGACTGGTGTCTAGAATCATTCAGGGAGGGAAGTAGAGAAGACTTCCACAGGTTTACCTTGATCACTAGATCTTGGTAAAAAAGACTTCAGAAGTTCCGGTGCTAATGCAAGGTTGCCACTAATTCTGCTAGAATAGAATCAATCTGGCGAATGTTAATCAATGGTTAACGATTGGGTGTGGTGGTTACTGTACAGTTGGAGAGTGCTCGCAAGTAGTCCCCTGTCGATAAGCCGTTGATGAGGGTTGTCGATCGTTTGCTGATCATTTTAGAGTGATGGCGAACGGCCAGTAGCGAGAAGTATGTTGTATACATTCTGATCTAGGGAACTATGGGCAGAGATTGATTAGTAAGTCTGAGTCATGAACTGCTGGCGAATTGCCGATGATCGGTGAATCGGCGGTCTGAGCCGAGGATGGTAACTGACAGGCAGATGAAGGCTGTCTGGTCAGTCAGCAAATGAGTTGGTAATCCGGTTTGAGAGCCCTGAGAGACAGCAGAATGGTTTAATGTTAGTCAGTTGGTGATGGTAAGCCATTGATGATCAGCGATTGATCGTGGACCGGTGATCGGTGAGCTAGAGATCCGCAAGCTGACTATGGTCCCTCCTGGTTGGTCAGAGATCAGTAAGCTGGCGATGGGCTGGTCAGAGATCAGCGAGCTGAGTTTAATGATCGAAGAAAGATGAGCTGCCTGATCAGCAAGCTGATGACTGGTTATTGACTAGCAGTCGGTGATTGGAACGCTAGCAATCAGAGATCGTTAGTCATTGGAGGGACTAGAGGTCAATGATCAAGCTGAGCTAGCAATTGGCGATCTGGTGATCGGCGAGCTAGCAATCAGCAAACCATGAACTAGCCATTAGCAAACAGTGATCTAGAGATCAGTCTGTTGATGCTTTCTTGTTTGCTGATGGTGGTCTGTCAAGGACAAAGAAACTTCAGAGGAGACAGGGACCAAGGAATCCTTCTGTGAAGCCTCTTTCCTCTTTTCCCGGAGGCCATGTTATGCGTTTGCAGGGAGAGGAAGGGGGCAATGGTGACCTGTCCAAAAAGTTTTATTAATTTTTTCTGCCTATTGCGCCAGTATGCAGGAGAGTACTGGTGCAATAGCACACAGGATGATGCTGGTGCTCAGGTTCTGCTGAAGAACAGTTTCGGTGAATGCGCAGAAGAGCGCTAACAGGCAAGCGCTGGTTCTTTCTGAAGAGTTGACGCATTGGCAAGCGCAAGTGAGCAGGAGGGTACTGGATATGAGAGCGCAGGAGAGCGCTGGCGCGCAGTAAGGCACTGTGTAGTTTTGTGAAGTCTCCCTAGAATAAGCCGAAGCGTGTGACTGGTTGCGCAAGGGTGGGTGCATTGGCGCGCCCAGGGAAGACTGCTTGGCGCGCGCACGGAAGACTGCTTGGCGCGCGCACGGAAGACTGCTTGGCGCGCGGGGAAGACCATTGGGGCACGTGTGGAAAACCATTGGCGTGCAAAAAACTAACGGCGCGCGCACGTAAAACCACTGGCGCGGAAGACAGTTGGAGCGTGCGCGGGCTTGCGGAAGACCGTTGGCGCGCGTGGAAAACCGTTAGCGTGCAGAAGACCGTTGTCGCGCATGTGTGCAGAGAACCATTGGCGTGCGCAAGGAAGCAATGATGCGTATGACAATGCTTGCAGGAGGGAGCTGGTGATCCTCTGAAGAGTCCAGGACCGAAGTCCAAGGACTAACTGTAGCGTAAGGTAGCGCTGGTAGGTCGGCTGGCAGGACGACTGGGATAAGCCCTTTGGAAGGGCAAACATCCACGATGGAGACCATAAAAGGTCCACGGAAGAGTCCACAGTCCAAGAACTAACAGCGGCGTAAGGTTGCGTTGGTAGATCGGTAGGTCAACTGGTAGGACGACCAGGAACTGGGATGTGCCCTTTGGAAGGGCGAGCATCCACCGATGGGGAACGTAAAAGGTCCGTGGAAGAGTCCAGGACCCAAGTCCAAAGGACTTCCAGCGGCGTAAGGTTGCGTTGGTAGATCAGCAGGTCAGCTGGTAGGACGATCAGGAACTGGGATGTGCCCTTTGGAATGGCGAACATCCACTGATGGCAACCGTGAAAGGTCCATAGAAGAGTTCAGGACCGAAGTCCATGGACTATGTTGCAGTGCAAGGTTGCGCTGGTAGGTCTGCTGGTAGGATGATCAGGAACTGATGAGCAGAGTGATCCTCCGAAGAGGTGTCTCTATGAGTGGCCTCTCTTGCGAACGACAGAGGTGAACACTTCGTAGAAGAGACTTGATGACGCCCATGATGACGACCCTGAGGGCCAGTGGATCAGCAAGCTGACCTTCAACAGTAGCGATCCTCCGAAGAGGAGTCTCTATGAATGGCCTCCCTCGCGAACGAGAGAGGAAAACACTCCGTAGAAGAGACTTGCCAAGACAGTGCTCCGCCCCTGAAGGAAGAGAGACACAGCAAGGGGGGAGAGAAGTTTGGGCGAAGGCAGCAACAGCAGTCGGAGACGATGAATCTATCAAGTTGTGGGAAGTTCTCTCCCGGAAGGGAGAAACAACCTCACACCTGGGAAGGAAACTTTCCCTCGGAAGGGAAGTTGTCCAACCGCTGGAAGCGAGCCTCCTGGTTAACGTTCTAAGATGATCTGAAGTGCTGGTCATATTGTCTCGGGAGTACTTCTAAGAGAAGGGATGACGCTCATGACGACGTCCTCTGAGGGACGGCAGTGACAGTAGATTCCCCAGGCATGAACAGAATAGCTCTGCTTCGTCGGTGCTCTTAGTCGAACGAAGAAAACTGCATAGTTAACTACGAACAAATAAAATTAATCATTTAACAGATAAATTCCCTAGGGAAGAACTCCGAAAAGGAACCCTGAGTGAACAACATAAAAATAAGTATTGCGCCCTTCCTTCCCCAGTCGACATCCACGGGAGAAGGGAGGAGCGGAGTAACTGTAATAAAAACAGAATTACAATTATTTAAATCAGCTAAGAATATTCACTAATAGTGAGAACCACTGATCCTGTGAAGGGAAATGTTCCCCACGTGGAAGCTGAAAAATGGTATCTTCATGATAAAATAAATTTTTTAACATACTTACCCGGTGGTTATATAAAAATAGCTTTAGTCCCTGACGTCCGGCAGAAATTCAAAACGTGCGGCAATCGCAGATTGAGTAGCCAAGTGTACCACCAGCGCCCTCTCTCGCGAGGTACCTGGAACCATTCCATGATTCCTCAGATCTTCCATGCCCATAGGTCTCTAGAGGGGAGGGGGGGAATTAGATTTTATATAACCACCGGGTAAGTATGTTCAAAAATTTATTTTATTATGAAAATATCATTTTAAATATCAGACTTACCCGGTGGTTATATAAAAATAGCTGATTGACACCCTTAGTGGAAGGTCAGAGACAGCCAACATTGAAAATTTTACTTAAGAGTTAATAAACTAGCTTAAGTGTTCGTACCTGATAAGGAACCTGACTTCAATGATTCTCTGCCTCATTATGTCCGATTTCCTTATGAGATCCAGCGATCCACCCAGGGGGCTGAACACCTCTAGCTGTCAAACCGGTGTAAATACCTCTATGTGACAGGACCTCATCCAATACCCTTGTTCCGGGCACTCTCAAGGAACAAAATTGACCACCTGACTAAAATCAATGATTGCGGAAGACTGTCGACCAATCTCCACAAACAACCATAAAAATACAAAAATTCCAAGAGAAGAAAAAGGGTACTAGGATTAAGGGAATGTAGTGGTAGATCCTTCCCCCACTACTGCACTCGCTGCTACGAATGGTCCCAGAGTGTAGCAGTCCTCATAAAGAGTCTGGACACGTTTCAAGTAATGTGAGGCGAACACAGATTTACTCCTCCAAAAGGTTGTGTCCATAATGCTCTGCAAAGATCGATTCTGCTTGAAAATTACAGAAGTTGTTACAGCTCTAACTTCATGCGTCTTCACTTTCAGCAGTTTGAGGTCTGCCTCACCGCAGTGTTAGTGGGCCTCTCTTATCAAGAGCCTGATAAAAAATGATAGGGCGTTTTTTGACATCGGTAACGAGGGCTTCCTGACCGAACACCAAAAAGCTTCTGACTTGCCTCGTAACTCTTTAGTTCTGTCCAGATAGAACTTCAGTGCTCTTACAGGGCACAGGACCTTCTCCAATTCTTCACCAACCACATCGGAAAGGTTCGGAATTTCGAAAGACTTAGGCCATGGATGAGAAGGGCGTTCGTTCCTGGCCAGGAATCCAAATTGCAAGGAGCAGATAGCTTTGCCGTTTCTGAGGCCAATACAGTGGTACCTCTACATACGAATTTAATTCGTTCCACAACCAACTTCGGATGTAGAAAATGTTCGGATGTAGAAAAGAATTTTCCCATAAGAATACATGGTAATTCATTTAATTCGTTCCTCAGCCTAAAAACCCATAATAAATCCTTAATAAATGGCTACACATAATTACACATAACAATAACATAACTGCATATGAAAGAAGCATGTAAAAAAGATAATTATAAAGAAATAATAAATAAAAAATGTGTTTTATTGCCACTTTACCTTAGAGACAGGCCAACGCAGATGTAGGATTTGCTACGCCACGAGGAGACGGACGATCGGCGAGAAGGTAGACATGGTGTTAACATGTTCTTTAAATAAATACTCTCTCTCTCTCTCTCTCTTGTTCTTCACTGTTAGTGTTAGAGACGTCTATTATTTTTTTCTGTGAGAGAGAGAGAGAGAGAGAGAGAGAGAGAGAGAGAGAGAGAGAGAGAGAGAGAGAGAGAGAGAGAGAGAGAGAGATTAAACAAAAATGTGTTGTGTACATATGATTTTTAACAGCGTTAACGAGTTGGAAGACAGTTAAATGTAACTAAAAAAACAATATAAGCGAATCTGAATTCCTTTATTAACTAAAACAAATATTGATACAAACACACTCGTGTGCGTATGCACAAACACACACACACGCACGAGGAGACACGATCGGCGAGGAGGTAGAGATGGTGACTGCGATAACATATCGTAACTTACACTACGGAAATTTTAATCTAACTTAGCTTATTTATTTTTTTTTTTTATATTTCATATTTTTTACATTCTTTTTCTTTTGATTTTTTATTTTCATCACTTTCAGTGACGAGTTACGATATGTTATCGCAGTCACCATCTCTACCTCCTCCCTGACCGTCTCTCTTACTGCGTAGCAATTTTTGCACCTGTGTGTGTGTTTGTGCATATGCACACGAGGGTGTTTGTATCAATATTTGTTTTAGTTAATAAAGGAATTCAGATTAGCTGTTATTACTTTCTTAGTTACATTTAATTGTTTTTCAACTCGTTGACGCTGTTGAAAATCATATGTACTCTAAAAACATTTTTGTTTAATCTCTCTCTCTCTCTCGGAAAAAAAATAGTAGACGTATCTAACACTATAACAGCGAAGAAGAACAAGAGAGAGAGAGAGAGATTTTATTTAAAGAACATGTTAATGCTATGTTTAGAGAGAAACAGAAAAAGAGAGAAGTCTTATCTAAAAGAGCTTGTTAATGCTATCATGGTTTTCTTTGCTTCACTTTTTTCTTTCTTTCTGTTCATCACGCTGGCCCTTCTCACAAATGATCGTTGCCAACAATCTCTTTGTCCTTTATCCCTATCAACAAAAGGCGTTCTATCTCTTCCAGGGTATTGCTAAGATGTCTTGTAATAATGGTGATCCCCTTCGATGGTTATTTGCTTTAATGGCTGCCTTCAACTTGATGATCCTCGAGATCATAGGCCTATTCCGGCCATATTGTTTAGCCATACAGTATCACTCACATGCACACTGCTCTCATGTTTTTCTATAATTTCTTGCTTCAATTCTAATGAAAGAATTGCCTTCTTCCTGTACTGAAACTTAGCTTCTTAGGCACCATGATTATAGGTAAAATCAAAAAGGAAATGTGAGAAAAGGAAGAAAATAAGCACTGTTAATAACAGACCAAACAGAGGACAACCACACGATACACACAAGAATAGAGAACTGAGCACTCGACGCTCAATGGCGTAATGTTTACTTCGTGTGTCGAAATAAAATTCGGGTGTAGAGTAAAAAATTTGCTCGAATTTTACTTCGGATGTTGGAAAATTCGGATGTAGATACATTCGTGTGTAGAGGTTCCACTGTATTCTTGCTTAAAGCATGAGCCTCACTGACTCTCTTAGCTGTCGCCAGACTAACCAAGAAAAGTCTTAAAAGTGAGATCTTTAAAAGAAGCCGAGTGTAAGGGCTCAAACCTGTCACTCATGAGGAACTTCAAGACAACATCCAGATTCCAGGCTGATGATTCCTGTTGTCGCTCCTTAGATATCTCAAAGGATTTGAGAAGATCCTGTAGGTATTTATTACCAGAGAGGTCCAAGTTCCTGTGCCTGAAGACGGCCGCTAACATACTCCTGTACCTCTCGAAGGTAAAGGAAGAAAATTTGCATTTTCTTCTAAGGTCTAAAAGGAAGTCAGCAATCTAAGTTACAGAGGTACTGGATGAGGAAACTGAGTTGACTCTGCACCATTCTCTAATAACCTCCCACTTGGACTGGTAAACCTTGATGGTAGAAGTCCTCCTTGCTCTATCGATAGCCCTAGCTGCCTCGTTCGAAAATCCTCTAGCTCTTGTGAGTTTTTCGATAGTCTGAAGGCAGTTAGATGTAGAGCTCGGAGGTTTTGATTGTGTCTCTCCAAGTGTGGTTGTTTGAGTAGATCTACTCTTAATGAGAGGCTTCTCGGGATGTCCACAATCCATTCTAGTACCTCTGTTAACCATTCTCTAGATGGCCAAAAGGGAGCCACTAGAGTCAATTTTGTTCCCTCGTGTGACACAAACTTTTGCAACACCTTGTACACAACTTTGAAGGGGGGGAACGCGTACATGTCCAGGTGAGACCAATCCAGCAGGAAAGCATCTATTTGAGCCACTTCGAGATCTGGAACTGGGGAGCAGTATGTCTCCAGCCTTTTCGTTTTCGATGTTGTGAACAGGTCTATGGACGGACGAACCCAAATCCGCCATAGTTTCTTGCAGACCTCTTGATGCAATGTCCATTACCTGGCCAGAACTTGATTTCTCCTGCTGAGGCTGTCTGCCATCACTTTTTTTTCTCCTTGGATGAACCTTGTAAGAAGGGTTACATTCCTCTCCTTTGCCCAAACGAGAAGAATCTTTGCAGTCTCGTAAAGGGAGCTCGAGTGAGCTCCGCCTTGTTTGGCTATGTAGGCCAATGCTGTAGTGTTGTCGACGTTAACCTGCACCACTTTGTTCAATACCGACCCTTCGAAACCTTTGAGGGCCAACAGGACTGCTAACAGCTCCTTTTGGTTGATGTGGAGGCTCTCCTGATCTCTTGTCCACAGACCCGAGATCTACAACTTGCCCAGTGTTGCTCCCCACCCCGAGTCCGAGGCGTTGGAACACAACACAAGGTCTGGGCTCCTTTGTTTCAGTGAAAAACCTTCCTGAAGTTTGCCCGGATCGTTCCACCACTGGAAGCAACTTCTTACTGGTTCCGTAAGGGGAATGCTTTCCGTCTCTAGGCTCTTTTCTTTGTCCCAATGATGATTGAGGTGGAATTGAAGAGGACGGAGATTCAGACTTCCCAGGGAAACAACCTGTTCCAGCGAGGAGAGGGTTCCCAGCAGACTCATCCCCTCTCTTACAGAACAAATTCTTTTCTCTAGAAAAGTACGAAGTTTCAGGAGGGCTTGTTCCATCCTTGAGGGTGACGGAAAAGCCCGAAAAGCTAGATTCTGAATCTCCATCCCCAAATAAAGGATCTTCTGGGATGGAATCAGTTGGGACTTTTCTGTGTTTACAAGAAGACCCAGTTCTTCTGACAATCTCAATGTCATTTGCAGATCCTCCAGAGAGCGATTGAAGGAATGAGCTCTGAGTAGCCAGTCGTCCAGATACAAGGACGCTCTGACGCCTCTTTAGTACAGTATGCTCGCTAATTTTAACATAAGCTTCGTGAAAATTAGAGGAGCGGTGCTGAGGCCAAAACATAAGGCCCAAAACTGGAAGACTTCCTTCCTGTAAACGAACCTCAGGTAACGCTTGAAACTCGGATGAATGGTGATGTGAAAGTAAGCGTCCTGGAGGTCTAAAGAGACCTTTCAATCGCCCTTTCTTACTGCTGCTAGCACAGTCTTTGAAGTCTCCATGGAGAACTTTGTCTTCTCAACGTAGTCGTTGAGGGCACTTACGTCCAGAACTGGTCTCCATCCCCCCCCCCCCCCCCCCCCCCGCCGAGTTCTTGGGAAACAGGAATAGGCGGTTGTAGAACCCTGGTGACCGCAAGTCTTGCACCCTCTCTACTGCCTTCTTCTCCAACAAGAGAGACATTTGGAGATGCATAGCCTGCCTCTTTGACTCCTCTTTGTATCTGGGAGAGAGATCCACCGGATCTAAAACTAACGGAGGTTTCATTATGAAAGGAATCTTGGATCCCTGATTCAGAACAAGAATGGACCAAGGGTCTGCTCCCCTTTTCTCCCAAGCTTACCAGAAGTTGTTCAGTCTGGCTCCTACTGCTGTCTGAAGGCGAAAGCAGTCAGACTCTGCTTCACCCAGGTCTGGATCCTCTCCTCCTTGCTCTCCTCCCGTTGGGTCTGGAGCTACCCCTACTGACGGACTTCCCTCGAAAAGGCTGTGAAAACTGAGGAAATGGAGTTTCTTCTTTTGGTTTGCGGCTAGTAAAGGAAGTCGGTAGGACCTTCCTTGCAGTCTTTGAGACTAAATCTTGAGTGGCCTTCTGGGTCAAAGCAGAAGCAACCTCTCTCACTAACTCCTGAGGAACCAGAGAGGGAGAAAGAGGTGCATACAGCAACTCAGACTTCTGGAAGGGTGTGACCCCCATGGAAAGGAAAGAACACATTTGTGCTCTTTTCTTAAGAACCCCAGCTGAGAATAGGGCTGCCAACTCATTAGCCATCTCTAACGGCTTTATCTATACATAACGTGGATAAAACTATCAGTGTCAGTATCTTTTAGGGTTGAAACTTTCTTCCCCATGGCTCCCAGAGTCCAATCCAGAAAGTTGAAAACCTCGATGGCTCTGAAGACACCTTTGAGAAGATGATCGAGTTCAGAAGTAGACCATAGAATCTTGGTCCTTCTCATGGCCGACCGACGAGGAAAGTCTACTAGGCTTGAAAAGTCTCCCTGGGCAGAGGCAGGAACTCCCAAGCTAAGAACTTCTCCCGTCTCGTACCACACGCTTGACCTGGAGGCTAATCTAGCTGGAGGAAAAGAGAAGGCTGTCTTGCCTTGGTCTTTTTTGGACTGCATCCAGTCTCCCAACATCCTTAAGGCTCTCTTCAATGACCGAGAGAGAACCAACTTAGTGAAAAGTGATTCCTTCGCTGCCTTCCTTAAGGTAAACTCCGAGGGAGGGGAACGTGCAGCAACAGGAACAAAATGGTCTGGAAATTCTTCTGTAAATACTTTCATAATCCTCTTAAGATCAACTGCATGATGAAGCGTCTTAGGCTCTTCTCCCTCCGAGAATTCTTCTAAAAGCTCAGCCGGGGAAAGGTGATCATCAATCTCTTCCTTCGACAAAACTCTAATTGAAGTAGAGACGTCTTGCAGAACTAGAGGAGACTCCTTACGGGCCTGACTTCTGTCATCCACAGGTGCAGGGTCATCCCGTCCGGTGTCACGTAGATCCAACGCTCGACGCTCACAAAGAAGACGCTCGCGATCATTACGATCGGAACTAAGGCGCCCACGATCTTGACGCTCGGTACGACTAGTGTCCTCATGACGTCCAAGGCTCTTACGCTCGGCGTCACGTCCGACTGATTGAAGTTCAGCATCTGCTAGACGCTTGGCGTCACGTTCTACTTGACGCTCGACGTCACGTCTAACTTGACGCTCGGCGCTACGTTTAGCTGCTTGGTGATCGACGTCACGCTTGGTCGCTTGACGCTCGGCGTCACGCCTGGACGCTTGACGTTTGGTGTCAAGTGGATCAGGGTCTCGACATTTCACAGAAACCTTATCACGTCGTTCAGCGCCGTGTTTAATTGCTTGACGCTTGGAAAGCTGTCCGTCGTCAAGCGCCTCTTGACTAACCGCCTTACGACGTTTAGCGTCAAGTTGCGAAGTTTCCCGGCGGTCGGGATCTTGGCAAGCCACTCTCTTGTCCGTAGGTTGATACGTTTGCATAAAAGAAGAGAATTGCTGCTGCATATCATGCAGCATACTCCAATTTGGGTCAACTTCTGGTAGAGCAGGAGAAGTTACTTCAACCACAAACTCGCCTTCTTTGTCGCTCATGTAACGTGCCGAGTGTCCAGAAGACGACAACCAGTCTGACGGTGGCGGCGGAGCATGAACTGAAGTGATACCAGACTCAGAAACTAGATCTGCAACAGGCTGGACTTGACGTTTGTCAGACTCCGACATCCTATCAGGACATTTAGCAGGAGAACCTTCTACAGAAGAAGGAAAACACTCTGGACTGCTCCATTGGCTACAACCAGGCGCTTGCGGTGACAAGGCGCGACGCTGATCTACTGCATTAATTTTCCTCTTAAGAGGTCTGGAAGCCTGACGCAAGCCCCGGCTGGGCGCTGCGTCATCCGAAGATGAGGCAAACACTTTAACCTCACTTTTCCCTTGGTGAGGGCAAGCGTCCCGTGACGCGTCAATAGGAACGCTCGAGGGGACGTCTGCTCGACCGATAACGCCTCTCGTTCCCTTTCGCCGATCGACATTCCTTCTCCCAGGGGTTGGGGAGCTTGGAAGAGGTCTAAGGCTAGGTGAACGACAGGTCCGAGCCGAAAGTGCACTTTTCACACTGACACTTTTTAATTGATCAACATCGGACCGAAGCTGGTTCCTGTCCGCAGCAAGCGATTCCACCCTAACGCCCAGGGCTTGAATAGCGACCACCATGTCCTTTAGCGTAGGCTCAGCGGTAGCAGTAGTGGGATCTGAAACTACCACTACAAGGGAAGGATTAGGTTCAATGACACGGGAAGAGGACAATTCTCTAGACCGAGAAGAACTACGTCTAATTCTGTTTCTCTGAAGTTTACGAGTGTAGCGGTCAAATTCCAGCCACTCACTCTCAGACAACAAAACACATTCGTCACACCGATCCCCCAACTCACATACTTTACCCCTACATTTAACACAAATTGAGTGGGAATCAATAGAGGCTTTAGGAAGCTGGGTCTTACACCCTTTCACACACTTTCTATAAGCGGGAGAAGGGTCGGCCATTATGAATATTTAAAAAGAGAGATCAAAACGAGCAAGGGTCAAAATAATAAAAATCAATAAAGGTTCAAGAGAATCCGAAAACAAATCCAAACAAGCGAAAGCCAATAACCAAATTAGTACTAAATCACCAAAGATAACTGCAAAAATCCAGGTTAAATAACGAGTGAATATCCAACGATGTCGCCACCAATGGCGGTAGGGAAGATCTTAGGAATCATGGAATAGTTCCAGGTACCCCGCGAGAGAGGGCGCTAGTGGTACACCTGGCTACTCAATCTGCGATTGCCGGGAGTTTTGAATTTCTGCCGGATATCAGGGACTAAAGCTATTTTCATATAACCACCGGGTAAGTCGGATGCTTAAAAGTTGAAATTACAATTATAATTTCACTAAATATAATTGAGACAAACAATCGGAAGAGCAACCTAACCCGTGAACGGGACAGGAGCTCTTTCCAATAGTACACTATTGTTGAAAGGTGAACGACCTTGAGAAGAAAAAGACCGTAGTCAATCTCTGAGAGGCCACATTCCCTTCCCTCAGTAATCCATGTTTCCCGTAGGAAAAGGGAAAAGGCGAAGACAATAGTTGAATGAAAAGGGTCCAGATGAAGATTCCCCTGCGGCAGCCGAGTTAACGGTTATATGCCGACAGGAAGACTGATGGACCGAAGAGGGAGAGGTCGTTCCCCACGAAGTGGAACTGTGCTGGCCTTGTTCCGGTGCTAATGTACGCAAGTGTCGTTGTCGTATATGTATCAAACGCACAGCACAAACACTGAAAAGGAAACTTATCACATATATATACATAAACATTAAGAATGTTTTCATATACTGTATAAACATGTATAAGAAAAACTTAGTTAAAAGACAAAAATTAATGGGAGTCCAGAATAGGCGAGGAGGGAGAGCGGAATCAACCGCTCTCCTTCCGAGCCTAAAGTGAAGTGAGGTAAATCACAGGTGTGTGAATAGGAGTGGTAGCAAGCTACCCTGTACCCCCCACTAACTAGCTGTGTGGGTAGTTAACCCTCGCTAAATTTTAATGGCTCGTCATTTCAGCTCCGCCGAAAGTATAACCCCTAATAAATAGCGTGGTTTGTATTCCAGTTACGGAACAAACAGTACAGTAGTTAACCCCTTGGGTGAAGAAGAATTGTCTGGTAATATGACAAATTCGTAGGTAATTTGTATTTTTCCTAACTACAGTATACAAACCTTAGCTATTTAATATGGGTAATTACTTTCGGCGTAGCTGAAATGACGAGCCATTAGAATTTTAACGAGGGTTTACTACCCTACCGTTAGTTAGCGGGGGGTTGGGAGGGTAGCTTGCTACACCCCCACCTCACACACACCTGCGCTTGAGCTCACTTTGCTTAGAGGTAGGACTTCACGGGGGATAGGGCTGGCGGGCAAGTTTGATTAAATAGCTAAGGTTTGTATAGTTTGGAAAAATACAAATTACCTACGAATTTGTCATTTGTTCCGTAACTGAAATACAAACCACGCTATTTAATATGGGTGACTCACCCCTTAGGAAGGGTGGTAAGTCCCAGCCAGTGCTGGCTTTTGGCTTTGCTCAGAGACTCAGTATCTGAGTGTGTCAGCACTCAACGATAAGGAGTCCCTGCACCTCGCTAGAACCTTGCTGCGCATGGGCTGCGGCCTACATAAGCTGTGTGTGAAGGTCTGAAGTGTGACTCGTCCTAGGAAGTTGACCTGTAGTCCTTTAGATGGAAACTTTAGGCTAGGACTCTCCCAATACCACCTCGTCAGGGTATGGGGACGTGACAGTGTTAATTTAATACTAGGAACACAAGGAGACATGGTTTACCTGCAGTGGTTCGAGTTCAGCTGTGCAGAGAACCCAGGATGCTGCTTTCCACAAGAGAGGGGAGGATGAAGAAAAGAATAAGGGCCAGACAAACCTTTTCATTCATGCAGACTAAGACCGGGTAACAATGCTCTCAACCTTCTGCTACTTGTCCATTAAGTAGCCTGAGGTTTAAATCAGCTGTTGTGCAGCCACCACAGGGCCGATAGAGAACGTATCAAGCCTCCTGTGGGTCACGTCTTGCAGGTAGTGGGCTGTGAAGGTCGTCTGACGCTTCCACACCCCTGCTTGTAGAACCTGCGTCACTGAGAAGTTCTTTTTGAAGGCCAGGGACGTAGCTACGCCCCTGACATCATGTGCTCTGGGCGACGAGATGGAGGAGGGTCAGGATTCAGGGACAGGTGGATCACCCTGCGAAACCATGCTGAGATAGTATTCTTGGTAACCCTCCTCTTTGTTCTCCCAGTGCTCACAAACAATGCCTGCACTTGGGGACGAACTGCAGCCGTTCTTTTGAGATATAGCCTCAGACTCCTTACTGGGCACAGTAGGAGATGGTCTGGGTCATCTGATACAGAACGAAGACTCGAGATCTGGAAAGAGTCGAACCGAGGGTCCGGCACTCCCGGATTCTGAGGCTTAGCAACAAACTCAGGGATGAATCTGAACGTTACCTCCCCCCATCCCCTTGAATGGGCGATGTCATACGAGAGACCATGAAGTTCACTGACTCGCTTGGCCGAGGCCAAAGCTAGTAGGAACACCGTCTTCCAAGTTAGGTGGCGATCTGAAGCCTGGCGTAATGGTTCGTAGGGAGGTCTCTTAAGAGACCTGAGAACTCGAACCACATTCCATGGAGGAGGTCTCACTTCCGACTGAGGGCAGGTACGTTCTGAACTTTGTATGAGTAGGGAAAGTTCTAGCGAAGAAGAAATGTCCACTCCTTTGAGCCTGAAGGCTAGACTTAATGCTGAGCGATAGCCTTTCACCCCCAAGACTGAAAGGCGCATTTCTTCCCGCAAACACATGAAGAACTCCGCTATTGCTGGAATAGTGGCATCGAGTGGAGAGATACCCCTTCCACGACACTAACCACAGAAAACTAGCCACTTTGCCTGGTAGACCCCTGCGGATGACCTTCGCAGGTGTCCAGACAGCCTGTTCGCAACTTACTGTGAAAATCCTCTCTCCGCGAGGAGATGCTGGATAGTCTCCAGGCATGAAGTCGAAGCGAAGCTACAGCTTTGTGAAAGATGTTGGCGTGTGGTTGTATGAGTGGTTCGTGTCGTGGAGGGAGTTCTCTTGGAAGTTCCGTTAAGTAGTTGCAGAAGGTCTGGAAACCATTTCGCGTGATGCCATAGCGGAGCTATAAGGGTCATCCAGAGATTGACCGATATTCTGGTCTTGTTGAGTACCCTCCTCATCAGACAGATCGGGGGAAAGGCATATACGTCGATGTTGTCCCACCGTTGTTGGAAGGCATCTTGCCAGAGTGTCTTGGGATCCGGGACTAAGGAGCAGTACAGCGGGAGCTTGAAGTTCAGCGCTGTAGCGAACAGATCCACAGTCGGGGAACCCCACAAAGTCAGGACTTTGTTGGCTACTAGATGATCCAAAGACCACTCGGTACTCACTATCTGAGACTGTCGGCGAGCACATTCATCTTGCCTGGAATGAAGCGAGCCGATAGAGGAATCGAGTGGACTTCGGTCCATCTCAGTATCTCTACTGCAAGATGGGATAGCTGCTCTGACAAGGTACCTCCCTGCTTGTTGATGTAAGCCACTACTGTGGTGTTGTCGCTCATCACCACCACAGAGTGACCTGCCAGGTAATGTTGGAACTGTTGAAGGGCCAGGAATACGGCCTTCATTTCTAGCAGATTTATATGAAGGCACTTTTCTGATTCTCACCACAGGCCTGAGGTCCTGTGGTGCAGAAAGTGGGCCCCTACCTTTTCTTTGAGGCGTCCGAAAACAGCATCAAATCCGGGGGAGGATGAGAAGATCCACTCCCCTTCGCAGGTTCTTGTCTGTCATCCACCACTGAAGGTCCGTCCGTTCCGCAGGACCCATAGAGATCATGACGTCCGGGGAATTCGTGACCTTGATTCCACCGGGACTTGAGTCGCCATTGAAGAGATCTCATTCTGAAGCGACCATTGGGAACTAGACGGGCCAAGGATGAGAGGTGACTGAGGAGACGTAACCACGATTGGGCTGGGAGCTCTTCTCGTCTGAGGAAAGGACTCGCGACCCTCCTCAGCCTTGCTATCCTGTCGTCTGATGGGAAGGGTTTGTGGAGATTGGTGTCTATGATCATGCCTAGATATACCAGTCTTTGAGTAGGAAGCAGAGAAGACTTCTCGAGATTTACCATGATCCCCAAATCTTGGCAAAGTCCCAGAAGTTTGTCTCAGCGTCGAAGAAGGGCTGACTCCGAGTCTGCTAGGATCAGCCAGTCGTCCAGATAACGGAGGAGACCGATGCCAATCCTGTGTGCCCACGACGATATTAGGGTGAACACTCTGGTGAAAACCTGAGGTGCTGTGGAGAGACCGAAACACAGCACCTTGAACTGGTAGATCTTGTTATCTAGGCTAAATCTTAAGTACTTCCTTGAAGACGGATGGACTGGGATCTGGAAGTACGCGTCCTTCAGGTCCAGTGTACACATGAAGTCTTGCGGTCTCACTGCAAGTCTGACCGTGTCTTCCGTCTCAATGCTGAACGGGGTCTGCTTGACAAACCTGTTCAGAGCTGAGAGGTCGATGACTGGTCTCCAGCCTCCAGACGCCTTCTTTACAAGAAAGAGTCGACTGAAAAAGCCTGGGGACCCGTCGACGACCTCTTGGAGAGCACCCTTCTTGAGCATGGTCTCGACTTCTGCCCGAAGGGCTTGTCCCCTTACCGATCTCATGGCAAGAGAGCTCAACGACACTGGATTCGCTGTCAGGGGAGGTAGAGATGTTGTGAACGGGACGCGATATCCTTGACTGATTACGGAAATCGGCCCAGAGTTGCTGCCACCTGTTTGCGCAACTTTGTAGGCATCCCCCCACTGGTGGACATGCAGGGGGACTGCCAATCCTAGTGTTTGCGGCCTTGGCCACTCCCTCTAGGATTCTTTCCTCCCCTGGAGGACTTTTTGCCGTTCTTGTCCTTGACAGGAAAGGGCTTCGACACCGTTGTCTTCGCTGTAGCTGCCGGTTTCGTGGTCTTGGTAGGACGTGGTTGCTGGGTTGCTGGAGGCTTATAGGGCTTCAATGTTAGAGCCCTATGTAGGAGAGAGTCCTGGTTGGACTTCCTCCACCTCTCAGCCACCTGCTCCACATCCTTAGGCTCGAACAAATTCTTCCCCAAGATGGAAGAATGTCTGAGCCTGCTGATCTCGGTACTGAGGACCTATTGGTGGAATCTCTCAGACACCGCATCTCGACGTTTCAAGATGGTATTAGCTCACAAGTTCGAGACTTGGTGGGCTAGAAACTCGATGGTACGAGTGCATGAGAGTAAAAAGGTCTCCATGGCCTTCCGGGTACTCTCTTTGGACATGTCCTCAGATCCTAACAGGATGCCCAGAGACCCTAGCCAGATGTCCAGCCACGAAGTTGCCTGCATGGCACACTTCACCACCTTCTCCTGGCTAAGGATCTCCGTAGCCGAGAACGATACTTGCCGGTTGGAGTCTCTCTCTAGAGGGACTCCCCTGGTAAGCTCTTCCAAAGAGTGGTGTAAGGGAAGAGCTAAACAAGTCTCCTCCATGATGTCAAAGTACCTCCTCTGATGGACACGAGGAGGCGGGAGGAGTTTGTTACCGGCGCTGGATCGGCTGGAGGAGGCAAGCTGAGAGAGCTGGGACCTTATCTCTGGCAATCTTAACCCCTTGAGACCAGGGCAAAGCCGCGCTGTCCTTTGAGGGTTTTTGAGTACCAAAGACTCGGTCCAAGACCGTGTCCTTGCCCTCACGAGGGGGAATCTCTGGATCCGCGAATCCATTGAGATTCCTCATAAGTATCAGAACCTGCCAGAACGCATGCTCTGACTCCTGTAGCTCTCCACCTGAAGGGCTAGCAGCGAAGTCTCCCGTCCCCAAAGGCTCTTCTTGGGGGGACTCGTGGACGTTCTCTGAGGGCCTAGCTGGCTCTGATCTAATCCTTGAGGATGACTTCGGTAAAGTCTTTGAGTCCTTCGACTCCCTCCTGGGAGGGATGCAGGACTCCAACAGTGATGGTGGGAGGCTCTTCTCCACCCCTACCCGAGAAGACTTCCCTACACGAGGTGGGGTTTCCCTCATTGGTGCGATGGCGGAACGCCTCACCTCGTGTGACTCCCCTGAGGACGGGAAATCTTCGTCCGAAGGGGAGGGAGTGAAAGTCTAGGGGGGGGAGGAGGCCTTCCTTAAAGACTTCCAAGGAGTCAGCTTTGCCCTTGGAGAAGTTACCACATCAGCTACTCCTCTCTTACTCTTCAGGGAAGTCGAAGCTGCCACTGATTTGTGGCCCAGCTCAGAGAGAACAGGCTTAAAAGCCTGCATGACCGCTCTGACTAGGGACCCAAACCAGGGCTGCTGACTGACACTCCCTCTGGAGGGAAGGGAATCATTCGATCCCTAGGAGGAGTTACCAAAGTAGGGTCTCCCTGAAAGGAAGAAGAAGGAGAAAAGTCCCTGGACCTATCCGGAATCCTCCCTCCCTCCGGCGAGCGCGCTGTTCTGCGCTTGTGGGGGGGGGGAGAACGCGATGATGATGACCTGGCCGCGCGGCGTCCTGCAGCCTCATGCCCACGCGATAGAATCTGGCCTGAATCGTGCACGGGAGATTGTCCGCGCGTGCGCGAGGGCGATGGCGAAGGCGCGCGGGCGAGCGATGGCGCGCAGGCGAGCGATGGCGCGCAGGCGAGCGATGGCGCGCAGGCGAGCGATGGCGCGCAGGCGAGCGATGGCGCGCAGGCGAGCGATGGCGCGCAGGGGCGCGTTCCGGAGATTGCAGAGGGCGCGCAGCAGGCTGGATGAGCGCTCACGCGCGAAGGCGATTGTTCGCGCGCAGGATCTCGAAGAGCCAGTGAGGGCGATAACGGGCGCGCGGGCACGCATAAGACCGCACATCTGGCAGTATAGGTGAGCGCGCAGGTGAAGGATGGCGAGCAGGCGGGGTCCGATGGCGTGTCGGCGATTGATGGCGCGTTGGAGAGTGCTGGCGAGCAGGGAAGAGGTTATCTTCTCCTTTACGCCCAGATCAGAAGATCGTGGGTGCGCAGGAGATCGTTGACGGGCAGGCGAGCGCTGGCGCGCACGAGAACGGGAGCGCGCTGACAAACAGGTGAGCGTTGGCGCACAGGTGAGCGCTGGCGCACAGGTGAGCGCTGGCGCGCAGGTGAGCGCTGACGCGCAGGTGAGCACTGGCGCACTATAACAGGAACAACAGCAGGCGAGCGCTTGCGCGCAGTTGCGCACAGGGGATACCTGGCGCGTAAGGGACTTAAGACACAATTTTGTGTGAAAGTTCCTTGTGCCCCGAAGAGACCGTTGCCTGTTTAAAAACAGGGTGAGTCGGCGCCCACAGCGCATCAGCGGCCAGGAACGGCGACGGCAGGTCAGCAGGTCTGGCGGGTGGAGGGTCGGCGTGTCCTTTGCAAGGACGACCTTCCACTGAAGGAGATCGTGAACGATCTGCGGAGAGGTCCAGGGATGTAGCTGGTAGAGTCGGCGAACGACGGCGAAGTTCCTCTGCGGCGGACTGCGGGGATGATGAACCGAAGAGGCGCATCCTAGCACCCTTGAGAGGTGAAGGAAGGCCTCTACGGCGAAGAAGAAGGCGGGCTTTACGCCTTATACGCCCTCTGGGGGCCATGGGGTCAGCGGGCTGACCATCAGCAGTCTTCCGAAGAGGAGTCTCTGTGAGTGAACTCCCCCGAGGGGGAGAATCACCGGCAGGAGAGACCGTTGGACTTAGTTCCTCCCTTGAAAGATGTTTAGAGGGGGGGATCTAAGCCTTCAGCTACAACAGCAACATCAGGAGCAGAGGTTTGATACAACTCATCGGAAGCCTCTGCCACAACAACGTCGACGATAGACAGAGGATCTACCTCTGCTACAGTCGGTGATTGTTTGACAGCTGCCCCCAACCTGATCATGTCAAACAAGGCTTCCTTGCAGGGCAAACCCTCAAGCCCCAAGGAAGCCCAAAGCAGCAAAAAATCATCATTAGTTACATTTACATTAGACATTAAATCCTCCCCCGGGGGAGGAGGAGGAGCTGCCTCGCTATAGGAGGCAACTCCCTCTCCCAAACCCCGAGATCGGTCAACAGAACTGCGGCCTACGCTACCACTCGACAGTTTCTCGGAAGAAACCGATCGAGTGGGAGCTTCTGAGGAGGTTTGGGCCACGAAAGAAGAGCCCTTGGGATTTTCTCCTTTCAAAGAAATCTTCGAAGGAGAAATATCCCGCCTGGACTTCTTCTTCCGGCGCCGGGAAAACCTCTCCCACTGGGAGGTAGACCACTACCTACACTCACCACATACGTTACTCTTATCACACCGTTGGCCCCTACAGTAAGGACACAAGGTGTGGGGGTCCGTTTCGACTACCGACATATACGTACCACAAGGGCGGTCAGGTAAACCAGGACATTTACGCATCGCAGAGGCCAACTTCACAAACACTCTGTCAAAGGAAAAGCAAACAAAAGATTAGTAATGGTTATCAAAGAAGGCGAGGGTGACAGCGGACACGTCTGACTACCACCCGAGCCGAGAGCAAGGTGAGCTCAAGCGCAGGTGTGTGTGTGTGGGGGGGGGGTAGCAAAATACCCTCCCTACCCTCCTCTAACTAGCGGTGGGGTAGTAAACCCTCGTTAAAATTCTAATGGCTCGTCATTTCAGCTACGCAGAAAGTAATTACCCATATCAAATAGCGTGGTTTTTATTTCAGTTACGGAACAACTCAAGTGTTGTCAGGTGTATGAGGACAGAGGAGAATCTGTGTATGTGTAGGCAAAGGGAAAGTGAACCGTAACTAGAGAGAAGGATCTAATGTACTGTCTGGCCAGTCAAAGGTAATAGATAGAATAGTGTGCCTGAATGTACTCTCAAGAAAGAGAACTCTAATCGAAGACAAGAGAACTCTTAACCCAAGGTAGTGGAAGACCATGGTACAGAGGGTATAGCACTAACCAAGACTAGAGAGCAATGGTTTGATTTTGGAGTGCCCTTCTCCTAGAAGAGCTGTTTACCATAGCTAAAGAGTCTCCTCTACCCTTACCTAGAGGACAGTAGCTATTGTACATAAGCTGACAAAAGCTATCCTACACCTAGATTACTCACCCATATCCACATTTTGACAAACAGCACGACAGTATATTCGTACTGTATGTAATAAGAGTTAAGTAATGACGCAGTCAGATAAGACAATGTCGGCAGTCCCCATAGGGTAGGGGGGCATCACAAGGAATCACATTTGTCTTCCCAGCCGTGAGTCGCTGTGGGTGGCATGTCTTCTCTTATCACAGGGTACAAAAACGGACGTCTGCATCAAGAGCCTGAAATAGTCAATATCTGATAATATTTTGGAATAATTGCATCACTTTTAGTAATAAATCATTTCTAGTTGCTTTAAATACAGTACTGTATAGTTTACATAATTGTCATAAGGTATTTGGTGAAATAGTGACAGAATTACTTTCAAAATTCTAATATTTACTTATCTTTATTTTCAATATTATAGTATTATTACCATATCATCATTCTTATTATTATCATTATTATTATTATTAAAGTACTTCAGTAAAAGACCCTATTCATGTCTATTTGAATAAATGAATGATTGATAATTATTTGGCATCATAACATCAATGGTCATTAGAAACTTGAGAAAAAACAAAGTGAAAATAAAAAATCACAAATCCTAAAAGTAATTCGTATTTTCCTAAACGTACAAACCAGAGTCATTTAATAGGACACTGATTCGAGCACAGCTGGAACTTGGCTGTTAAAACTCATAACAAGGTATCGGCAGTAGCCAGTAATTAGCGGCCGGAGGTGGAAAACCCTCCGCCACCCTGAAGGTATTCTGGAAGTCGGGTAACGCTAAGTATGCTGCTTTCATATCTAAGTAGTTTATACCAAACTTGTTCTCTGGTGTCCATAATCCTGACACTTTTTTCCCTTTGAAGATGGATAGCCTTTGGCGAGAAGCATCCGAGAACAGGAAGAAGTCTAAAGGATGGGCCTGTAGAAATTTTATGGCTAACTATTCTTTTTAATCCAACAGGAAAGGTCTAACTTTACATCATGTGGAATTCTCAATAGAGCAGATGAAGAGCCAGATGATTGGGACAACTGGCTCTTTACCGCCCACTGCACTGATCGGAGATACATTTTCCCGAAGAGCACTAACTTTACTGGAGAACCTAGATGTACAAGAAGTTTCTGTCAAAGGTGAGTACTTGTTGAAGTCGTCTATAACATTTACAAAACTTCCAGAAGACAAAAATTACTGCCAGATCTTTGCTCAGACTGCATCTATAACCTTTAAAACCTTTATAGATAACTAAAATTACAGCCAGATCTTTACTCTGGATTCTGTCTGCGGATGAAAATAGAGTACACTGACTTCGACCGAGTCTAGGTCCTTGCCAAGGTACCAATAACGACACTGCTGTTTAAGACTTGAGTCCCCATAATTTAGCCTAATCCCCAGATCTCAGCAAAATTTGAGATCCTCAATGAGGATCAGTCGAGCCTTTGAGTACGCCAGTAACAGTCACTCGTCCAGGTAATGTAAGACTCTGATTCCCATGGCGTGTGCCCAAGAGACCAGAGTGAAGACCTATGGAGCTGTTGAGAGGCCAAAACACAGCTCTTTGAAATGGTAAAGCTTTCCTTGAAAGGAGAACAGGAAACACTTAATTAACCCCAAGTAGACTTGGATCTGGAAGTATACGTTCAGTAGGTCTATGGACAAAAGGAAGTCGTTAAGACGAACTGCCTGGATAACTGTGCTTGGAGTTTCCATCTTGAATAAGGTCTGTAAAAAGAAACTGTTCAAGTGGGAAAGATCTATGACGGGTCTCCAACATCCCATCAGTTTCTCCATTAGGAAACGGTTGCTCAAAAAACCTAGAGATCCTTCTATGATTTTCTTGATAGCATTCGTCTCCGTCCTCTTCAGCACATCTTCTCGCAAGAGAAGGTCTCTCCGGGAACCCATCAAAGCCTTAATCAGAGAGGGGATACAGTCCACGAACGGGACGCAATACCCTGAACGGAGCACTTCTACCGCCAAAGGTTCTGCCCCGTCAGCCTGCTGCCTTGTCCAATGGTGGTAGCTGGGGGACCTGCCATCCCTAATGGTTACCTCTACATCCTAGGTTCCTTAAAATTGAGAGATAGCATCTGCATCGAAAGGAAGTTGAGGGAACTGACTGTCTTTTCTATTGTTGAGCCCGGTCTGGTTTAGGGAGCAGACGATGCTGGGGAGCCTATTTCATTGGGGATGGTCTAGGCATGGTATGAGAAGCTGATAAACATGATGCAGCTGTTCTTCTCTAAAAATGATGCCTGGCTAGATTTCTCTACTGTTGCAGCCATTATGCAGGTGGAAAAAGTTGGGTGGTCTATAACACTGGCATTTCTTGGTGTTATAGTGTCTGTAGCCATCATTTATCGGGTGAAGTTTGCCGCGATAGCTTCCCTCCTTTTTAGGACATAATTACCACACAGAAAAGCACACTGGGGAAGCATAAACTCCAGAGCTTTTACCCCAGAACAGACAAGTTCTTCACAATGCTTCCGGACATCAGGTACCGAAAGGTTCTCGGATACTGCATATTAAGACACTGCTCCTCATATAGCTGCAGCTCCTAAGTCCTGCCGTTCTGCAGCAGATAAAGAAGCTGTTTGATGGATCAGCCGCTCCTAGGGGGTACCCGGTAAAAGGCCAGCCACGTCTGGATCAATAGGCAAAGGGTTAGGAGTTGCTCCCGTAGATACGTAAAACCTATACAGTACAGTACTGATGGGACAGTGCAGGCGGAGATAGTATCATTATTATTATTATTATTATTATTATCATTACTTGTTACGCTACAACACTAGTTTAGAAAGCAGCATGCTATAAGCCCGAAGCCTCCAACAGGGAAAATAACCCAGTAAGGAAGGGAAACAAGGAAATAAACTATATACGCTAGTCTTGACATCTACTAGACCTCAGGGAGTTTTCAGCATCTAAAATTTGTTTATTCAGCGAAGATAAAGTGCCCTTAGCTTACTTCAATAGGGGATTGTCAAACTCATAACAGGCACTTTGAGGTTTGAAGGGCCTGGAGAAATGTATAGGCCAGGACACTGTTTGGGTAGGTTCTTGCTTGGGAATGAGCTTAGTGCTCTTATTCCTTTCTGGAGATCTGGAATATTCATATTAATACTCCCTGGGGACACTGGTTCATAATTAGATGGCAGAGCAATAATCAATTCTGTAGTTCTCATTGGGTCTGTGTCTATGCTAAGCATAAGATGTCACAGGGGAATTAGTCCACTGACATTTGAAAACTTGTGACATGCAACGTTGCGAGGTAAATTGATCGATTGGTTTAGGGTTTTCTGGCATCTTGACATACTGCGAGGTAGAAGGAACAACTTTCGAGAAAGGTGGATAAAGTTATCTACCTTGTTTCCAGTCATTAGATGGAGGCCAAGGTCTAATCTCTAACACTAGAGAGTCTTCCTCATAATTCTGAGGATTAGATAAATAACTCTCTAGAAAGCAATTATCCTGGGGAGGATATCGCTCTAGAATTATGCGTAATGGCATGATAGCAGATGTAGGTTCAGTATGGGTTGGAGCTCATTCTGCTGACAGGCCCAGAACGCAGAGCGTTCCAATAGAAATACGTGTGGACGCTTTCCGTAATTTTATGGCTGATTACGTGAAATGGACATTTTGTTGACCTTTGACCTTGACCTTCCAAAATTTAATCATTTTGAGCTTTTTACATAAGTTAATCCCTGAAAGTTTCATTACTCTATGATTAAAATTGTGGCCAGGAAGCTGTTCACAAATACATACACAAATTACAAACACACCACCAGTGGGTAAAACATAACCTCCTTCCAACTTCGTTGGCGGAGGTAATAATGGGGTGAATACATACTTAATAAAAGGGAGAGAGAGTTGTAGCTTTGCATTCCAGCCTCAGTTAAAACATCCGACTCGGCTTCCGATTTCCATTACCACACACGTTAACATTTCAACTTGTCGTTATTAACAATATAAAATAAAGTGCTTCAATTAAATCGTACATTACATCAAGAACAAGGGGCCTTTGCATATCACCGGCCAGTTCCTCCCGCGTTTATAGTAAATGGACACCAACTAACCCAAACTTCCACCACCTAACCTAACCTACGAGCCGTGTCCTTACCTACTTACCTAACAGGGGAGGGGGATAACAACCCCATGCAAACCCCCTTACACTGGCCGCTATCATACATACGACCCGAGAATAATTAACCAAGAGGTTTATTATTATTTTTATTATTATTATTATTACTATTATTATTATTATGATTATTATTAAAGGCTAAGCTACAACCCTAGTTGAAAAAGCACAATGCTATAAGCCCAGGGGCTCCAACAGGGGAAAAAAAGCCCAGTGAGGAAAGGAAACAGGGAAAAATTAAATTTTTTTGATATTTATACTGTTTGAAAAATAGAGCCTTTTTTAGTAAAATATGACTGAAAAAACACATTTAAAAAAGGAAATAAACACAAAAATAACAACTTAACCTAACCTATTAGCCATATCCTTACAAATTTACCCCACCTTTTAACAGCCGTATCCCTCTGCCTAAATTGGAATTTGTTTCAATTATAGTATTTAAGATAAAGATTAAACATTTTTGTCATTAAAATTATTGGTAAATTTACAGTTTCATCCATTATGGGGAAACTGGAATAAAAATATATTTGTTGCATCAGAAATAGTGTAGTTCCAACGAATTTAACGTTTATTTTAACCGCAAACCATCCGATTTGGAGATTTACTAAGTTGTTCTAGAATGCAGAAAGACCCTACTTCATCCCAACAATTATGGGGGACACCAGGTGGGAACCGGGTTTTGGGTGGGGGGGGGGGCGTCAAATGATATTTGCAATAAATGAATACTTATCCTTCCACCACCCCTCCCCCTATACCCCTATCTAACCCTACCGGGGGGGGGGGGATCCGCCCCCCTGCGACCCCCCCTTTAAGGCCACAGTGATTTTCAGGGCACTACAGAACCTAATAAACCCACCTAACCTAGCCTAGGGGCTCTGTACCCCTACCTTGGGGCCCTGTTCCCCTACCTAGGCCTACCGGGGGGGGGGGGGGGCCTCCACCCGCCCCCCCCCCCTGCGACCCCCCCTTAAGGCCACAGTGAATTTTGGGACACTACCGAACCTAATACAACCACCTAACCTAGGGCCCTGTACCCCTACCTAGGCCTACCCCTGCGAGGCCACCCCCCCCTTACAGCCACTACCTAACACATCCATCAAACCAAATCCAAAGGGATGGTACTGCTGCATACATCGTTATACTATCACCATTATAATATACTCTATAAATTAATGAAGCTTACCTTAAACTGTTGGTTCATCAAGATGTGTTGCTGCTTTGAGGAAAACGTGAAGCCGTTGGGAAGGTTCCTTGACATGCAGGCCAATTTTGATTTTGTAAAATTAAATTGTCTCTCTGGCACAAATCCACTAGGTTTTCAATAATCCCCGAATAACTTACAACAAATTCATTGCAAGTTAGGAAACAGTCAGGACAAGAAGATGGAATTTCAACTTCTTGTGCAACATGAGATGACGTGCTTGCTACGGCCTCCATTTCTAAGAACGAAATGAAATGCATGGGAAAGATGTATTGTGGCGCTGTTGTATTGTCGCGCTGTGATTGGCCAAACATGTATGACGTCATAGTGGATAGGCGCTGTGATTGGCCAAACGTGTAAGACTTTATAGTGGACTAGTTTGTCTGCGGATTATAGTGGTTACAGGGCTCATTTAAGCAAATACAAGACACAGTTAACAATAACAACAGACTTAGAAAAAATCTGGGAGTAAGACATGAGTAGCGTGAGTTTGATCGTCGATATATAAAGAACTAGTCATTTGCGACAAATAATATTTTACAGAAATACTACAAAAGACTTGCTTTACTCGGGAAATATATTATTATAATTGATTTCCCATAATGGATGAAACTATAAATTTTCCAAATTATTAATTTAATAAGATTCATTTAACTGTGGAAGTTAAAATGTCCTAATATTGTATTATATACTAAAAATTATTTTAACTAGGGTGGAATATGAAGTGAATAGGGGATTTAAACCAATATAAAATATAAAAAAATAGATAAATATATATAAAACAAGATAATGAATAGGAAATATATATATATATGGTTTATATATTTAACTAAAAATATATAATTAGAAATACAAATTAAAAGCCAAAATCTAATATTTTTTAATGTCTTCGAAAATTACATTTTAGTCTTCGGACATTTCAATTCAGTTTTGATAATAATTTCCTTACATATTAAAGACAGTCTTTTGCCAGATTGAGGATAGGTAAGGTAACAGTAGGTAAGATTTGGGTGGGTAAAGTGAGGTTAGGTATTACAATAGTAGAGTCATTTGTAAAACTTGTTTTCGTCATCAGGTTTTTTCTTTTTCCTAGGTTACATTGCCCTGTAACACAATACAATAATACCGAAATTACTAATCTCGAAACAAAGATAGGGCTAGGCTATAAAATACACATATCAGGCTAGTCACACAAAAAAAAATACCGCATCAACTGTTAAAATATTAGAATATCAATGAAGTTATATCATATTACCTTCACAGTAATGAAAAAAAGAACGGCAGAGTTCAATATATATGGCAGTTCCTAACTTCCTTGTTGCAAAGGGGTAATGAGTGACCGATGGGAGGCACAATGTTGCCAGTGGGGCGTCTAAAACTCCCCAAAAATTGTGATAAAAAAATCCCCAAAACAACCTAACAATCCCCATGTCCACGAATATATTTTCTTCTGATCCTGTAGTATATACTAAATCTGTATAGAAATTACCCAATTTACTACATATAAGTGCACGCAAACTAATTGCAACAATATAAAGGTTTAATCATCTCTGTCTCTTCATAGAAATTTATACTGAATATCCCCATCGGACACCCAAAATCCACAAATCTAGGGATAAATTCCCATATCTGGCAACACTGGGGAGGCAGAGATGATGAGATCCAAATATTTCAGTTAAAGTTCAGGTTCTGGGGTGAGGCGTAGCCTTTACAACGGCGCCTCTAACGTTTATCTTCTTGTACTGCTTTGTCTTATCTTCCACATTAGGTTTAATACTTATTTTTTCTTTTCTATATTTGTTTCACAAAATAAAAATAATCCTACTATTTTCTTTAGGTCTTCGTCGTATGGTTGTTGTAGCTCAATTACTTCATTCCTTTCTTTTCTTTATTCTTGGCAAAATAACAAAAAATGTATCAAATCTTCCTCCTCATTTTCACAAAAATTACAGTTTATATTCCCCACATTGTGTCTATTTACAATATTTAGTTTTAACGTATTAGTTCTTGCTCTATAAAATATCACTGAAGCAAATGTATTGTCATAAATTAACTCTTCTTTAATTTCTTTTTTCCACGTTCTTTATATTTCTAAGCTCACTTTACTTTCTATTTCTTCTTTCCACTTTTCAGTATCTCACTTTCTGGTTTCCGTTTTTATTTCTTCCTTGTTTCACCAAAACAGTTCCAACAATGTTAAGCTAATTTTTAAGTTTTAAGCGTTTTTTTAATTGCTTATTCTCCAATCTCAATTATCTTGAACATATTATTAAATTAAAATATGCACTGAATTGCTAGAATAAAATAGAACTAGACCTAGTACTAGTAACGTTGATAATAGCAGAATAAATGATTATTATTGAAGGATATGTAGAAAGACTTCGAAAGTAGTGAAGGAAAGAGATAATCTATTTTTTAAGTAAATAATGAAAATAACTTTTTAATTACATAACTTGATACTAATTGAATTATAATTTGTATTATATGTATTCAATCCAATTTTCTATTGGTTGACTAAATATGAAATAATATATGTTACTCGTGCTGTCTTCTTTCGACCTATTAATAACCTACATATGTTTCAATAATATTTTTTTTTACTATTAACATTATTTCTGCTAGTTCTAATACACTGTGTGTGTGTTAGAGAGAGAGAGAGAGAGAGAGAGAGAGAGAGAGAGAGAGAGAGAGAGAGAGAGAGAGAGAGAGAGAGAGAGAGAGAATGGTTGGTAGTTTTGTTAAACTAAAACTGCCTCAAGTATTATAAGATAGGTGGTTATGTGAAGCCTGATGTGGACCTCTGGACCATGAACATCACATGACCATTTTTTTTATATCATATTCGCCAAAGTCGTAATTATAGGCCTTCAGATATTCAAACACCAGCCCTTCTTCATCACTCAACCTCCTTGGAGTTATTAGGAATAAACGCAGTAATAATTAGGTCCACCAAAACTATGTAAAAAAAAAAAAAAAAAAAAAAAACCTACAGTAGGCTACTAATACGAAAATTTTTTGTTTATGAGGTAGGCCTAAACTTGAATTCTTTTATCAACCACTTCACGTTAGCATCATATTCAATTGATTGTTCTGACATATGTAGAATACTTTATAAATTAACCTATATAAAAAATAAAATATTAAATTTTACTTTTACTTTTAGGGGTTTATTTCTCGCCCTCCATCAGACACTAAGAGTCTGTTCAGGCGGGCCTTGATGTGTGAAAATAATTTCTTTCCTGTTTATATTTTGCTCTGTATCTTTTCAGTTATTCGCTAGCATTTGTATTCAGGCTTAATAGTTTTCAGATCACTATTATAACACTTTCCAAAGAGGTAAGTCTTCAGGTTTTTCTTGAAAGCTGCTATTCATGACATCAAGTGGAAGGTCGTTAAAGAGTCTCGGTGCAGCATAACAAAAATTTCTTCCTCCTATTGCATGACTCACACTAATTTCGAATAGTCTATATGGGTCATCAGCATGTCTAACTCTTACAGCAGCGTTAGTAGCTTGAGGGTAGGGGACCAAGCAATCACGAAGATATTTAGGCTTATCACTTGTAAGTGCTTTGTGAGTCAACAAACAAATCTTATATTCAATTCTAGCCTTAACAGGTAACCAATGTAGATCGATTCAACTACATGATTAGGAAGCTCATTCTACAACCTGGTCAAAGCTGGAATAAAACTTCTAGAATACAGTATTGAGCCTCACCTTGGAGAAACCTGAGCAATGTGAATATAATGAAATAGATATATTGTCATAATGTATAGTATATAATATAAACCAAAATAAACGGTTGCCTGTCCAATATATTCTCTACCTGAAAGTCATTTCTCAAGTTTTCCAACGGTGACTGACACGAACAAGATAGAGCTTTCGAATCTTGACACTACGTGACACAATCAAGTGTGTCGTTTCTAGTGGGTGCCACCCACTTCATGGGGTGTGTCAAAAGGTGTCGGTGAAACTGAAGAAAATAGATAGATTTAGAAAAGCCACTGATGAAAGAGCCTGAAATGTAGATTATTTTCAGGAGATACATACCACTGAGAGAGAGAGAGAGAGAGAGAGAGAGAGAGAGAGAGAGAATAACCACTAACAGAGTTTGACGTAAACCATTTCAGTTTTATTAAAGTTCTATTTCAGCTCTGTAGTTGTTGACTTTTTTTTTAGAGTACAAACAAGATTTTAGTTTTTTTTTTTAAGATTAAGTTTATCTAATTTCATAGTATAACTGTTTCGTCTTATTATTTTCATTAGATGTTTTTCTAATAAAATCTATTTCTAACTTTCGATTATTTATTAATAATAATATTGAAAAATATAATAATCCCTTCAGTCATCATTTACTTATAACAATAACTATAACAACATAAAATAAAGATATAATTTGACTAATAATTATAATAATAGAAATAATAATAATAATAATAATAATAATAATAATAATAATAATAATAATGTTCTTGAAGTATTTTATTTTTTGTAGCTTATTCATTTTTTGTTTCATTTCCTCACTGGGCTATTTTTCCCTATTGGAGCCTTTGGCCTTATAGCATCTTGCTTTTCCAACTATGGTTATAGACTAGCTTGTAATAATAATAATAATAATAATAATAATGACAATAATAATAATAATAACTGTAATAATAATAATAATAATAATAATAATAATGATAATAATGATAAAAATAATGATAACAATAACAATAAAAATAATAACAATAATGATGTTAATAATAATAATAATAATAATAACAATGATAATAAAGATAATTTTAAAAATAATAATAATAATAATAATAATAATAATGACTAAGATCCACTCCCATGAGCCCCCCCCCCCCCCCAAAGACAAAGCATAACAGGATACCTCTGCCTTCTTTCCCAGTGATTTATACGAAGGACTTTGCTTGCTTCCTCCCTGGCTCCTAAAATATTGCCCCGTTCCATTCTCTTCCTACTCGGGCAAACTGACTGTGTCCTTCTCCTCCGAAGGAGTCAAGTTTCTTTCCTCCCCAGAAGATTGATGTCAGGCCAGTTTTAAAAGCTAGTTTGGACGTCTGACCTTCCCCCAGGTGATGTATAGTCAGCTTAAGTTATTTCGATATTTTACGTTTTCATGCGAGAGTGATCTATGTTGGGGCCCTAGGTCGTAATTTACTTAGAGGGTGAACAAGAAGTGGTGATATACTTCCCATGGGGGGGGGGGGGAGAGTATATTTCTACTCGGCTAGAGGATACTAGATATACAGTATTCTAGAAGTTTCATTCCCGCTGTGGTAAGTTGTGGAATGATCTTCCTAATCGGGGAGTTGAATCAGTTGAGCTTCTAAGGTTCAAAGTTGCAGCAAATGTTTTTTATTTTTGACCAGGCTGACACGAGTCTTCTTATAGTTTATATATCACATATCTGTTTTGACGTTGATAATAGTTTAAAAATGACATATCTGTTTTGACGTTATTAATAGTTTATATATGACATATCTGTTTTGACGTTGTTAATAGTTTATACATGACATATCTGTTTTGACGTTGTTAATAGTTTATACATGACATATCTGTTTTGACGTTGTTAATAGTTTATATATGACATATCTGTTTTGACGTTGTTAATAGTTTATACATGACATATCTGTTTTGACGTTGTTAATAGTTTATATATGGCATATCTGTTTTGACGTTGTTAATGTTTTTAGAATGATTTATTGTTAATTTGTTCTCATCATTGATTTATTTCCTTTTTTCCTTCCTCACTGGGCTATTTTTCCCTATTGAAGCCCTTGGGCTTATGGCATCTTGATTTTCCAACTATGGTTGGGCTTGGCTAATAATAATAATAATAATAATAATAATAATAATAATAATAATAATAATAAAAGAGGAGGGAAATTATACTATAACTGATACGAGAAGTGGGAAGTTTTTAACTCCAACAACCCTTTAGTTTTAAAGATTTTAGAGTGGCTTTTAATTATTGACCAGAAAGGTATACAGTAAATGTTCGATTTTGCTGGGTTCCGGCACACAGGTGTGTGTGTCTGGAAATGAGGAGGTAGATTTACAGGCAAAGAATGCTGCAGCCGAGTTGCTACAAAGAAGGTATCCTATTCTCTGTAATGATTTTTTACCGACAACTAAGAATTTTATCTATAATAATTGGCAACAGCATTGGAATAATTTAACTGAAAATAAGATGAGAGAAATTGCGAATGTTATATCCCTTTGGAGGTATAATTTGATGCCCCGAAAATGGGAGACTACTTTTTGTCGTCTCCGCATTCGTCACACTCGGATGACGCACGAGTTTGTGCTGGGTGGGCAACACAAAGCATATTGGGACGTCTGTTTAATACCCTTGACAGTGAGGTATTTCTTGACTAAATGCCCCACTTATAGTAACGAAAGAAATAAGATATCTGTTTGAGGCTCGGGATGAAGATGGCAGGTTCATCCTTGCCAAGATTCTTGGACATGATGTGTCGTACAATTTTTAGCTTTACTTCAGAAGCAGGTCTTCTATTCAACTTTTATAACATTTACTCTTCTGGTTTAAATTGAATATTCTTTTACTCTTTATTCATAACAAACGATATCGGCGTCAATGACCTTCGATGTTAGGATGCCAAAGAACTTCAAATCCTTCATTCATTCATTCTTCTTCCCCACCATTACCCTTACATTAAGGGGTCGGTTGCTTGATGCGACCTCTCTAATACCTTCTATCACGGGGCTCCTATTCCACCAAACCTCTTCTCTCCATATCCTCCTTCACCTTATCTCGCCATCTAATTCTCTTGAATTTACATAGATTGAATGAAGAGATAGAATAAATCTCTATGAATTAAAGGAAGATTTATTAAACTAATATAGAATTAAAGGAAGAGTTATAGAATGAATATCTGTAAATTGAATAAAACTTATTGGATAAATATTTGTAAAATTAAAAGAAGATTTATTGATTAAACTAATATTCAGAATTAAGGAAGATTTTTAGGGAAAACTCAGTAAAATAAAGGAAGATTCGTTAATTAAACTAACGTAGAACTAAAGGAATTATGATAAATAATCAGAATTACGAAAGAATTCAAGGTTTTACAATACTGATTTAAGAAAACAGAGGTTTAAAAATCTATATTTAAAGGAACTCTTCATGATGAAGAACTAATGATTTATGGAAAAATTATAAAATGAAAAGCTTGATTTAAACGAGAAATATTATTTTTTTCAAGTTGTTTAAACGTTAGCTTTTAAGCGTAAATGTTTTATTTATATATATATATATATATATATATATATATATATATATATATATATATACATATCTATATATATATATATATATATATATATATATATATATATATATATATATATATATATATATATATATATACACTACCTGTTTGAGTGGGGAGACATTAACAAAGTGAAATGGTAGGCTTCATTCGGCAAAGCTGTACTAGTCAGGGCCAACCACAGTAGGTTGGTTTGCTGTGAGCTATCAGTCAAAAGTCACCCACCATCACTAATACACAGTTGGCCAGCGTGGTGATGAAAACTGGTCAAACCCTTGTAATGAATAAGTACATGTCGGAGGGTTTTGTCTTGCGGTGGGCTAGAAATAGCTGATTTTGCTGTTGTTGTTGTTGTTGTTGTTGCTGTAGTATGTATGTATGTATGTATGTATGTATGTATACACATATATATATGTATATATATACATACATTTATATAATATATATATATAGCATATTATATTATATATATACAGTATATATATTATATCATATATATATATATATATATATATACATATATATATATATATATACATATGCGTTCCTAGTCCACTGCAGGATAAAGGCCTTAGACATGTCCTTCCATTCGCGTCTGTTTATGGTCACTCTATTCTCGTAAATTTTCTTAGTTCGTCAATCCATTGTCTTCTCTTCCTTCCCGGACTTTGCAATCTCTAGGGACCCATCCTATTATAGTTAATGTTCATTTATTATATATCCTGCACAACAGGAGAAAATAACATTAAACTCACTCCCTTCAGTTCAGTCAAATCCTCCTGCTGGTTCTCCTGACGGCGACGTCGAAAGCAGAGGGCAATCACGACCCGTCACCTCGCGCTTCGGCCAGTCCTGATCCCCAGCCGGAGCGGGTGGTCCTGCGGAACACCACGACGAAACGACGGTGAAGAGAGGTAGGATTCAACAGGGCTCACATACGAAATGGGAAGAGGCTTTGGTAAAGTTTTGTAAGGGAAGTGATATTTGATAAAGTTGATAAAGGAAGTGGCATTTGACTAAGGTGGTAAAGAAATTGACATTGGGGGATTTTGATAAAGTAAGTGCCATTGGGAAGGTTTGTATGGGAAGTGATATTTGATATAGTTGATATTTTATTAAGGTGGTAAAGGTATTTAAATAAAGGAAGTGCCATGGGAAGTAACATTTGACTATGTAAAAGAAGTAACATTTGACTATGTTGATAAAGGAAGTGACATTTGATAAGGGTGTTAAAGGAATTGACTGTTGGAGGATTTTGATAGAGGCAGTGTCATTTAGTAAACTTTCGTATGGGAAGTGACATTTGAAAAAGTTGATAAAGGAAATTTCAATTGGAAAGGGTGGTAAAGGAAATAACATTTGATAAGGATGGCAAAGGAAGAGACATTTGATAATGTTGGTAAAGGAAGAAAGTGAAACTAGGTAAGGGTGGCAAAGGAAGTGGCCTTTAGCATAGCTGCAAATGAAATGACATTTTCTAAGGGTGGTAAAGAGAGTAGTATTTCATTACAGTGGTCAACAGTGGTACAGGATTACCCTCAATATGCACACTGAGAGTGCAGATCTCCACTACGGCAACTTTCTCGAAACTAGCTTGCCTTCCCCAGAATCAATTTAGACCGTAGGCGTACGTGAAGTCTTGAGTGACAACCATATGCGAACTTGGGGTTAAGGTCAGGGTTAATTCGGTCGACCTTTTGCTCCACCTTAACCTTGATCTTTGACCGAGGACTTTCAAAGTTGCACTGCGCTATGAGTAAAATTGTGGTCAGGAAGCTGTTCACAAACAGACAAACAGCGGCGAAAACATAACCTCCTCCCAAATTCGTTGGCGCAGGTAACACTAACGGATACGTTCATTACATCACGAGCGCTGACAATTCTTCGGCGGTAATTACGATAAAAGAGGATGAATGGTTCATTGTTTCATTCATGAACTTGACCTCCTTACTACGACGACTCCTCTTGTGACGTCACGAGATTCTAAACGGCTTTTAAATTATGTTTGTCCTTTATGATTCAACTTTCTCTTTAAAAGAAATTTAGCTTTTTCTTGTTGTTCTGTTTATGTTTGTTATTTTTATGTTTCATGATAATTTTACGACATATTTGTGATCTATATGAACGTGGTGGCAAATACCCCTTATATAATTTATTTATTTCCTTATTTCCTTTTCTCACTAGGATATTTTTCCCTGTTGGAGCTCTTGGGCTTATAGCATCCTGCTTTTCCGACTAGAGTTGTAGCTTAGCTAATAATAATAATAATAAACATGGTAAGCAGCTCTTCTAGGAGAAGGACACTCCAAAATCAAACCATTGTTCTCTAGTCTTGGGTAGTGCCATAGCCTCTGTACCATGCTCTTACACTGACTTGGGTTAGATTTCTCTTGCTTGAGGGTACACTCGGGCACACTTTTCTATCTAGTTCCTCTTCCTCTTGTTCTCTTAAAGTTTTTATTGTTTAAATAGGAAATATTTATTTGAATATTGTTACTATTCCTAAAATATTTTATTTTTCCTTATTTCCTTATTTCCTTTCCTCACTGGGCTATTTTCCCTGTTGGGGCCCCTGGGCTTATAGCATCCTGCTTTTCCAACTAGGGTTGTAGCTTAGCATTTAATAATAATAATAATAATAATAATAATAATAATAATAAGGAAAGGTATTTGATATTTGCAATTATCCTGTATATACAATAAAATGTGGAAGGCTAAGAAGAATCTGGAAAGATAGAAATATATCCATTAAGTTGAAAATTAGGCTATTAAGAGCAATAGTAATCCCCACAGTGATATACGGTGCTGAATGCTGGATACTGAAGAAGAGAGAAGAGAAAAAGTTATTAGCCTTTGAAATGAAATGTCTGAGAAGAATCTGTGGTGTAAGATGGGAGGACAGAATTACGAACGAGAGAGTGAGAGAAATGGCTGGTGTTGAGGACACAATTCTGATTAGAGTGGGAGATATTCAGAGGAGATGGTTTGGGCATGTACAGAGGATGGAACAGGACAGATGGCCAAAGATAGTGCTTCATGGTCAAGTGGCCGGAAATAGACCGAGAGGACGACCAAGAGATACATGGGTGAAAACCTTCAAGAAAGCAAATAGAGGCGAGACATTTCAGCAGCTGGCACAGATGGCATTGGATAGGAGTCTGTGGAGAGAATGGCGATATCAGATGCAGGACCCAACCCGGAGAATTCGGAAGGGATTTAGTGAGTGAGTGATATATATATATATATATATATATATGGGTCCCTAGAGATGGCAAAAGAATCAGGGGAAGGAAGAGAAGACGATGGATTGCCAAGTTAAGAAAATTTGCGGGTATAGACTGCCGTAAACCATGAACAGGAGTATAGCCACCCGCCCCGCCCCCACACTTTTTTTTGCTGAAAATATGCTATTAAACATTCAGATTTACATTTTGTAAATGCATTTCATCTATGGCAACAGCTCTTGTACAGTCTCACCCCCCCCCCCCCCACCCCCGCCACGTAAGTCTCATGTTAGTACCCAGCATCAAAGTTTCAGTCCCGTCACTCGTCACTCGCTTAGTTTTAGAGAGAGCAGCCCCCATATTGGGAATCAAGCCACTTATAATGTTTGACCCCCAGTGCATACCATGCAAACATATGTTAATCAATCCATCATTACCAAACACTATTATAGTAACAAACTACATCATTGATACGCAGTAATAAATTGAAAACATGACACACGCGAACACATGTAGTTGACAAATATCGCACATATAAACATATATATATATATATATATATAATTTCTTCATAATTCTTTTAAATGTTTACTTTTATATAATTTCAGAGCTCATGAAGTATTAATTATACATTATTCATACACTTTCAATATGTATATTTTCTGATCTCAGGCATGACTTTCAAATATGTATGTTTATATTACAAATATGCTTGTTCTTAATTTTGCTTACTTACAATTATTCTATATACTGTATATATAATATATATATATATATATAAATATAAGCCTATTGGTATTTTATGATTGTTATTGTGTAAAAATTGGAAATTGGTCACATAAAAATCTTCCAAAAATATGATTTTGTTTTTGATACAATATGCTGTCAGATGCTAGGAAATCGCACCTGAGAGTGTTTCCTCATAAAATTTTCTGGGGGAGACCCCAGACCACCCCCCCCCCCCTCTCTATGCCTTCGCGCCTGCGGCTCCACCTTCAGTGTCATTTCGAACTTTAGCCCCCCCCACCCCCCCCCAACAGGAAAACGCTCTAACGCCCCTGGAATTTTCATTGCCAAGCCAAAGGGAGAGAGAGAGAGAGAGAGAGAGAGAGAGAGAGAGAACTCAGAAGGTAGTTTTCTCCCCACCCTGCTACTCTTCCAACCGCCTTTCCCGTCTGAATATCCCACCACCACCGCCTCTAATTCTCCCGGCTATCAACGAATTCACTCTCTCTCTCTCTCTCTCTCTCTCTCTCTCTCTCCCCATGAGGCAACCTTCTAAACGGATATTTTTTCTATCTTCATTGTTAGTTGCTGCATTTTGAAACTCACTCTCTATCTCTGTCATTACTTCATTACTCATTGGCATATTCCATTTTCAATATATCTAATTTCCTGGTAGTCTCTCTCTCTCTCTCTCTCTCTCTCTCTCTCTCTCTCTCTTACGTGAATTATGTAGTCTTGGCTGTGTTACTAGACCATGGGACCAGAAAGGCCATTCAATAATCGAGAGAGAGAGAGAGAGAGAGAGAGAGAGAGAGAGAGAGAGAATACCAGTAAATGGGATCAATCTGTATCTGAATATTAAAAAAAAAAAAAACAATTTAATAGACTGAGTACCTCAACTTGGTAATCTTGCCTCTATAAACCTCTAACTCTTACTAAGAGAGAGAGAGAGAGAGAGAGAGAGAGAGAGAGAGAATACCAGTAAATGGGATCAATCTGTATCTAAATATTAAAAAAAAAAAAAAACAATTTAATAGACTGAGTACCTCAACTTGGTAATCTTGCCTCTATAAACCTCTAACTCTTACTAGAGAGAGAGAGAGAGAGAGAGAGAGAGAGAGAGATGAAAACTATTGTCGTTGACCATTTAGAATATCTGACTTCACATGTACTTTATAATAATGTATGTCGCGTTGACACATATATGTACACACAGTTCATATATGACAACGCAACATACAACTTTGACGCCTCAGTGACATAACATGGGCCAAAACATAATTTCAGATTGCTCCACAAGGCACTAGAGGAGTTGGAAGACCCAGGCCTATATGGCTGAGGACTATGAAATGTGAAGTGGGAGATGATGAATGAAAAGGCATTGATTTAAAAGCTTAAGATAGAGACGACTGGCGAAATCTAATAGAGTGCCCTTTGCGTCAATAGGCGTAGGATATATATATATATATATATATATATATCACTGTATTTGGAAATGTCACTAGGCCTACTCCTCTACTAAGCTGTTGAAGGATGAATACGGTAGTGACTGTTGTGGATCTATTTCAGAAGCCAGTGCTTGCAGGGGAAGACATCTCAATGTTGTGTGTATGTGTATATATACAGTAACAAATGCATCCGTTTTTAGTCCACTTCCTCAACTTTTTCATCATAAATTTTCTGCAGTTCAATTGATTAACATAATTAGTATTGTATCTTTCTCTGTTATCAACCATGAACCACAATCACATGCAGACACACAATCATATATGGCCAACAGCAGATTGGTGATAGTGGGAAACTTTATTCTGATCACTCATAGCAAACCAACCTAGTATGGGTGCACCTGAGTAGTACAGCTTTGCTGACCATGGCGATACACAAACCCTTTCACCACGTTAAGGTATCCCCATCAACGTCTGTAGACCTTTTATCCCCATAGTCCTCGTAAATACCTTTGCTTTCTTAAATACCTTTGCTTTGTATGTGTGTACGTAGCATCAGTACCTAAATAATAAGGCTTAGTAAGGGCAACTGAGCATGTAAAGGTGTTAACTGAACATTATGTTGAGAAGTAAATATTAGATATATACATATGAATACATATTGCCTCTCTTGCTTGAGGGTACACTCGGGCACACTATTCTATCTGATTTCTCTTCCTCTTCTTTTATTTAAGTTTTCATAGTTTATATAGGAGATATTTATTAGAATCTTGTTCCTCTTGTCGGAATATTTTCTTTTTCTTTGTTTCCTTTCCTCGCTGGGCTATTTTCCCTGTTGGAGCCCCTGGGCTTACAGCATCCTGCGTTTTCAATTAGGGTTGTAGCTTAGCAAGTAATAAATAATAATAATAAAAATAATAATAATAATAATTTCGTTTTCCGTCACATCGAGATTAAGCCGATAATTTTTAAACCGTTTACCATAATCGAAAGGACATTACAAGTACCTGTAATTTTCCTCTTCATAACACATGAATATTATGCTTATATTAAATCAAAATTACTTAATAAATGAACATATATAACATAAATGTTTATTAATGCCATTGGAAATAAAAATAGTAATATATAAACACAGCAAAGGACATTTTTCCTCGTATGAACTACATAACCAGCGTGCATGGTGGTCTGATGCCACTTCAACCAATCAGCGTCCAGGGATTCTGACCAATCACGTTCGATTATTTCCGTTAGGAGTTGTAGCACGTGGTGTTGAAGGCAGCAGTGTTGCCATATATGTGGATTTATCCCTAGATTTAGAGATTTTGGGTGTCTGATGGGGATATTCTGTACAAATTTCTATGAAGGAGAAACAAGGACGAGTAAGCTTTCATACTGTTGCAATTAGTTTACTTGCAACTACATGAAGTATAGTAACTAATTTCAATATTAGCAAAGCCTACATGATCAGAAAAATATATAATTCTGGAAATGGGGAGTTTTGGGGATTTTTAGACTAACTCATCTGGCAACTCTGCGCAGCATATCAACTTTGGCGGTTTCCAAAAACGCTTACTCCAGTTTTTAATCTCTTGTGTTTTGACGAATTTTGTGATAATTACGACGTGTATCGGGAATTTAGTGTTTTAATGAAGTGCCTGGATGTATTTAATATCGTTTTGATATCGATTAATAGTGTTAACGAGTAAAACAACGAGGGTATTGTTAAAATCATTTTCAGAAGCCGGTTTAATTGTAGATTGTGAACACGTGTTTTAACTTATAATCGTATATACAAGTTATTAATTTGCATTATTTTGCGATGCAATCAAGTTACAGTCATTATTATTGAATAAATTTAAAAGAGCGAATAAGCATTGGTACGTCGTAGTACATAGGCCTCTATTTTCATTATAATTTATATTGTATTAATTATTGTTTGGTTTTTCTCTAGTAGAAATGTTATCAGTTATTTCGCTAAGCTTGTATATTTTGATATTACCTTTTAATTGTTATTATAAATGACAACAATTTCGATTTGAAATTTTTGGTGTACAGTAAAATTTTGAATTACGAGTAATTTTTCTCTTAAAGTAATATAAAAAGTGCTTGGATTTTTTTTATCATAATTTCAGTGTTAATGCAAATTGACACGCCAATAGTAAGGAAGTTACCGTATTATAAATTTTTAGTATATGTAAAAATAAATCGAATTGGTTTAACATTGACCTTAAATTTATTTAAAACCGAGACATATAATTAACGATTCACTGAAATATTAAAATACATTTGTTTTTGTGATTTAAAGTAAATTGTATTAACAATCATATCGTTATTCATTAAAATTAGTAACATTAGTGACGATATTGTTGAAATATTGCTTTTCCATTAGGGTTGTAGCTTGGCTTGTAATAATAAATTGATCAGTCGTGTTCAAAATCCCGTTTTCTGTGAAGTGCTTAATCGAAGGGTGACAGCGGAAATCATGTCAGCTGAAGGTATGTAATTTTTCGTGTTATATTACCTCCGTCAACGAAGTTGGAAGGAGGCTATGTTTTCGCCCTTGTTTATGTGTTTGTTTGTGAACAGCTTCCTGGCCACCATTTTAAGCGTTGAGTAATGAAACTTTTAGGGATTAACTTTTAGGTAAAAACCTGGAAATTTTTTTAATTTTGAAAGGTCAAGGTCTCAGGGCAAGGTCACGGTCAAGCTAAATGACCAATTCACGTAATCAGTCATTTAATTTGGACATCCTTGTCACAAAGACTTCAAACTTGGTTCATATTTGAGTGTATGGAAATCAATGCTAAATAATACATGTTAAGGTCAAAGGTCAAGGTCGAGAAATAAGCTGCCGCGTCGGAGGTCTGCGCTCTACTGGTTGCCCCTCTAGTTTTAGATATATTTATAACTTTGAGTGAATATTTAGGCTTTGGAAACTAATGAATATTTTTTATGCTAATCCACACCCGCAAACTTTCTTAGTTCGTCAATCCATCGTCTTCTTTTCCTTCTTGCTTCTTTTGCAATCTATAGGGACCCATTCAGTTATTCTTTATGTATATCTATAGTTTGTCATTCTCATTATATGGCCAAAATTTTGTATAGTCTATATATGAAAGATCTGTTTTGATGTCATTGTTCTTGAAATGTTTTCATTTTAATTGTTCATTGCTTCTCATATAGTTTATTTATTCATTTCCTTTCCTCACTGGGCTATTTTTTCCCTGTTGAAGCCCTTGTGCTTATAGCACCCTGCTTTTCCAACTAGGGTTGTAGCTTAGCTAGTAATAATAATAATAATGTATATCGCTGATTATTGGTATGGAATTAATCAAGAATGTGGTTATTGGCAATCAGATCTCTTGTTTGAATTAATCAAATTACATATTTCCTAATTACAAGATGTAATTAACCGATTTTGTTAAATGCGAACAACGAGACTCCATTAGCAAAGCCAAAAATCCTTTCTTGTGGTCAAAATTAATTTTATTAGTGACAAACTAAACAGATTACTAATCTAAAAATACATATTTTTGTTAATTTTTTATATATAGTTTATTTGCCATTCACTAATTTCCTTTCCTCACTGGGCTACTTTCCCAGGAGCCTGGCTTGTACTAATAATAGTCCTAGTGCTCAACTAGGACTGCCCATGTAGGCCTAGTTCATATTTACGTAGGATATTGTTGTTGTAGGTTGTTTTGCCCTTCCGGCCAGACACTGGCTCTTGCAATAATTTAGGCCTTACGTAGGAATGAATTATTATAAATAGGCTTATGTGTATTTATAGGCCCATATGGAAATCCCCCAAATAGCATTAAGTTAAAATGTCATAGAATTAATTGAAGCCAAGGGCATTAAGTCTATGCTAATCGTAAGTTTAATTCTACATAATCCTGCTTATACGCTCTCTCTCTCTCTCTCTCTCTCTCTCTCTCTCTCTCTCCAAGAGTTGTTACACCGAGTATTTGTAGTTGATTTTCACTTTTTTTTTTTTGGGGGGGGTAAACTTTCAATGTTCTACATAATCCTGTTTATATGCTCTCTCTCTCTCTCTCTCTCTCTCTCTCTCTCTCTCGTTTCCACAGAGTATTTGTAGTTGATTTTCACGTTTTTTTTTTTGGTAAACTTTCAACAGTGGTTATAAATAAGTATATTATGTTTATCATTTAAAATTAAATTTGCAGTTATTCACTTTTTAACTTCCAACTCAAACGAAAACCTGTTTTCAGAATCAATATTAAAATAGAATTATTTGAATGTTGACTACATAATGTTAATTTAGGTTACATGAACTAACATGTGCATAAAGTGTATATGCAGACAGGTTATTGTCATTTTAAACATTGTTTCTTTTATATCGTGCTGAATCTAATTTAGTTCAATTTCAATATCAGTTTGGCCTTAGAGAATGTAGGCCTACACATGTGTTAGTAGTTACTAATATTAAATGTTCTTTTGTATATCACTTAATGTTTAGCTTTTTTAAACGTGATGTACCATGAAATTTAGTCTTTTGTGACTTGCATCATATGTTAGGCTTAATCGGATGATAGCCTGTATTTTGAGTTTAGTAAGTAGTGTTTTAAATAATACTTAATAAAAATATTGGAAAGTTAAGTAATTAACTACAGTAACGGTTTTTAATTTTAGAATGAATAGCTTCTTTTCAATGCATAAAAGTTTTGATTTTTATTTTAATTAGGATGCCTTTTTTTCAGTTCAATTCGTTACCCTATTTTGAACCCACCAGCTTCTCTCGTCTTGTCGATCTACTGAATATTACTTTACAATATCTCTTTACTATCATCTAATTTCGCTTTATCAATATCATAACGGTCGTATTTTTCAGTTTTATATTGTATGGGAGATATTTCTTATTCCATGTAGGCCTACAGTTTAGCATACTTCAGATATACAGTAGCTTGTATAAAAACCTATTACTGAATTCTCTTTTATTGTCAATTGATTGAAGAGCGTTTAATGATTGGTTTAATTTTCATATTTTGTAGGAGATATTTCTGATTATTTCCTGTAGGCCTACACTATTGCATATTCGAGATTTACTGTATATAAAAACCTATTACTGCATTCTCTTTCGTTGTCAATTGTTTGTGAGAGACTTTAAAAGATTAATGTATAAATTGAATGTTTAAGTAGATTGATAACTGTTTCAATTATACATAACTTGATTGTGTTTAAACCATAAGACACACTGATTCAAAGACTAAGCCTTTAGGCCTATACGTACCACTAAGCATTTTCCTTGATGTGTGATCTTGGTGAAAACACCAAATCAGGTATACGTAAAGCGGGGTTTACATGATCAAACGGTTCGACAAACAAGTGTCTGAAGCGTTGTTCGAACGCGTGAACGGCATATTTGGTGGTCGAACACTTTCGTCGAACGGTTCGAAGAAAGTCTGCTCTGGCCTGACTTTTGTGGGCGGGGCTTCATTGTCCACAAACCTTATTCATTTGTGGCTGGCTCGTCACGCCACGTCTTCAAACCGTTTGATAAGCAGGTTCGACAACCGGGTTCGACGAACTGGTCGATCGTGTAAACCACGCTTAAGACTACCAACTGATCGTTTTATGTATTTTCATAGTTAATACACATATTTATCACAATTATATGGAGACAATACAAGATATGTTAAGATACAGTTTACAGTTTAAACCGCTGACGGGATAAATTTATGAATACACAAAAGGTTATAGCCCTGAATATGGCTACGGTTTCCAAACTTTAATTACTGTCCCGATTTTCCTTTCAAGAATTTGCGTGTCCATTTATAAAAGAATAACTAACTGGATGACAACAGCAGTCAATTTAATCTTTGTTTCTTGAGCACCCGAATAACGACGCCATTGTGAGAGCGCCGCCCTGGTGGTAGGACAGCGAACTATGCTCTAATCTTGCATTTCATATAACCTTATTCGTAGTTTTCATTAAGTTTTAGTTTTAATGTTGATAACAATTCAGATACATTCGACGAAGTAATATTACGTTAGAAAAATAGTATCGTAAATTCGTAATAAACATTTAGTATTGAACAGATGTAGGCTGGTATCGTTAATAGCTTTTAAATATTTACCTAATCAGAGGACACTTGCAGTCAACCGTTCTATCTCTCTCTCTCTCTCTCTCTCTCTCTCTCTCTCTCTCTATATATATATATATATATATATTCTGTGTTTGTGAGGCCTAGTAGCTGTGATGCTTGCCTAACTAGCGGAAGGGTCAAGGGTTCGAATCCCACATAGGGTTATAAATTACATGTGTTTAGTTTATGCTATTATAAACCGGAGTAATTTAATTATTCCCATTGTAGTCAATACTGGTATCAAAAGCTCGCATTAAGTATTACAATGGTTATGTGATGAAAGGGTTTGTGTATCGCCACAATCATCAAAGCTGTACTAGTCAGGGCCACCCATAGTAGGTGGGTTTGCTGGGAATTATCAGACTAAATTCTCCCACCATCACCAATCCGCACTGGTAAGCGTGATGATGAAAAGGGGCCAAACCCTAGACACTGCAGTGGAATAAAAATTACAGCATTTGTTCTGTATATATATATATATATATACAGTATATGTATGTGTGTGTGTCTGTATATATGTATATGTATATAGACATATATATATATATATATGTGTGTGTGTGTGTGTATGTATGTATGTATATATATATATATATATATGTGTGTGTGTGTGTGTTTATATATGTGTATGTATATATATATATATATATATGGATAAATATCAACACAACATCGTGTTCAAATAGAAATAAATTTCTACCTCATACTTGGGATTGAACGCTAGCCCCTTCTAATGAAAGGCCAGGTCGAAACCAACCATGCCACGAGAGGCCATAAAAGGAAATCCGAACCTGACACTAATCTAGCTGTCCGAGGATTTACCTGGCGAGACATCAGTCTCTTACCAGCGAGTTTTACCCGATTTCCCCGGCCCACCACGTGACACAATTGGTAGTAATTCATTCAAATTACCCCTAATGAGTCAATATGGATAAATATCAACACAACATCGTGTTCAAATAGAAATAAATTTCTACCTCATACTTGGATCGAACGCTAGCCCCTTCTAATGAAAGGCCAGGTCGAAACCAACCATGCCACGAGAGGCCATAAAAGGAAATCCGAACCTGACACTAATCTAGCTGTCCGAGGATTTACCTGGCGAGACATCAGTCTCTTACCAGCGAGTTTTACCCGATTTCCCCGGCCCACCACGTGACACATCGTGTTCAAATAGAAATAAATTTCTACCTCTTACTTGGGATCGAACGCTAGCCCCTTCTAATGAAAGTATGAGGTAGAAATTTATTTCTATTTGAACACGATGTTGTGTTGATATTTATCCATATTGACTCATTAGGGGTAATTTGAATGAATTACTACCAATTGTGTCACGTGGTGGGCCGGGGAAATCGGGGTAAAACTCGCTGGTAAGAGACTGATGTCTCGCCAGGTAAATCTTCGGACAGCTAGATTAGTGTTAGGTTCGGATTTCCTTTTATGGCCTCTCGTGGCATGGTTGGTTTCGACCTGGCCTTTCATTAGAAGGGGCTAGCGTTCGATCCCAAGTATGAGGTAGAAATTTATATATATATATATATATATATATATTATTCAGACCTCCAAAATCCATGTATATTATTAACTCATCAGTTACGCCTTTTCATGGAGTTGACAGGTTACATTAAAAACGGGCAGTATACACAAGAAAAAAAATTATGATCATTTTCATCAGCTGACAT
>NC_090756.1:3275692-3283192 GCF_036898095.1 Palaemon carinicauda
ATACATATATATATAAATAATACACACACACACATATGTATATATATATATATATAAATATATATATATATTGTTGTGATATGTGTGTAGAATTTTCATTTAATATATACAAAACAAATAAAAACACCAACGAACTCACACAATCTAAATAAAAACTATGTAGCCCCAATTTTATTCTTTGAATTAATTCATTCTACTTTTAAAGGAAGTATTGGCATTACCAGATGTATAACACATTAGTTCAAATACATTTATTACCAGTTCTCAGGTTCGAGTCCAGCTCAAACTCGATAGTTCCTTTTGTGGCTGCTACCTTACCATCCTTGTGAGCTAAGGGGGGTTGGTTTGGGGTAGCTTATAGGTCTATCTGCTGAGTCATCTGCAACCATTGCCTGACCCTCCTTGGTCCTAGATTGGGTGGAGAGGGGCCTTGGTCGCTGGTCATATGTATATATATGATCAGTCTCGAGGGCATTGTCCTGCTTGGTAGAGCAATGTCACTGTCCCTTGCCTCTGCCATTTATGGGTGGCCTATTGAGCCTTTAACAGTGGATAGTTTACTATGCATAGAATTATAGTTAATCATTTTGTTCCTAAAATAATTCTAATATTCTTATTATTTTAAACAAAGGCATAACATAATAGTAACTTGATTTTGAGTTTCACAAAGGATGCGGGCGCAAGCCCCTCACTCATGCCCCCCCCCCCACTGCCAAAAAGGTTTGTGTAGGAGGGAATAAGTATTTTAAGAATGTGTGACTGATTTAAAGGTTTAAAGGCCGCTCATGAATGACAGATACAAGGGACAGTGACATTGCCCTATCAAGCAGGACAAGACCCTACAGACTGACCTTTATACATATGATCAGCTCCCAAGCACCCATCTCCACCCAAGCTAGAACCAAGGAGGACCAGGCAATGGCTGCTGATGACTCAGCAGGTAGACCTATAGGTTTCCCACAAATCCCCCATTCCTTAGTATGCAAGTATGGTGAGGTTGCATCGACCAAAGGAACTAACGAGTTTGAGCGGGACTCGAACTCCAGTCTGGCGATCACCAGGCAAGGACGTTACCAGCAGGTCACCATAACAATAATTGTTGATAAGTGTTATGATGGATAGATGTTTTTCGAAGAATTTTAATGATTATTTATATCAAAATTGGCTGTTGTCGAAATCATTAGGAAATCAAATTTTATTTGAATTTAAGAGTAGTAGAATCCATCAACAATTTATTATTTTTATTGTTAAAGAAATAACAATTGATAATTAATCTAAATATATTTGTAATCAGAGATAGGAGAATGTATATCCAATTTACGAATATTCCTTCATATTTTTCTCTTCTATTAATTGCTTGCTCGCTATCAGCATTTACATTCTATTAATAGGCTGGAGGATTTTGCGTCTCTGGATAAAACATAAGATGGATATTACACAATGTCTTTATTAGTTCATTAATCTTTTCGGATTTTTGCTTGTGTGTGTCGAGAAATAATTAGTTGATGGTCAGATAACGAAGTTTTGAAATATGTCACTGATGTCGTTGCAGTGAAAAAATGATTTGGGGGAATTGCTTTTTGATAACTTTTCTATAATGTGTGTGTATATATATATATATATATATATATATATATATATATATATATATATATATATATATACATATCCATTGTTGGTGTTTTATATTATAGCCTTTGAAAAAGACATACGCTCTCTCTCTCTCTCTCTCTCTCTCTCTCTCTCTCTCTCTCTCTCTCTCTCTCTCTCTCTCTCTCTCTCTCTCTCTCTCTCTCTCTCTCTCTATATATATATATATATATATATATTTACATATATATATTGTATGTATGTATGTATATATATACATGAATATATTTATATAATATATATATATATATATGTTTATATATATACATATATATGTATGCATAATGTCTGTATATATGTATAATATCTGTATATACATACATCGCTGTATAAAGCATTGCATACTGTGTAGTACTAGAAATCTACACAATTTTATTTCGTACAAAGATATCGACATAAACGAAATATGCCTTTCCGTGAGCGCAAGTACTCAATATTACATGACAAATCTCTAAGAATTATACCAATTTTTCTTCACTTAATACTATATCAGAACTCTAATTAAATTACAAGTGAATTACAATATATAATAGCTGTGATTAAGTTTTTTTTTTTTTTTTTTTTTTTTTTGAAGTCCTTTGCTTGAATGTAAGAACATTTTTAACAATATCTCATCCGCGGATATTAATTAAATGAGTTATTACTTAATAAGAGATATTTCAATTCCATTACTTGTTCAGATAATTCCCTTTTAAGTCTTTGCTTGCCTAGATGAAAGTGTGATAATTCCTTCTTGATTGTGGTCATTAATAAACCCCTAGAGTATTTTTAGCACGGGAGGACCAAGGACTTAAAAAATGCCTAATACTTTATTTTTAGAATAGTGAATGATGATATTTTAGGTGACTGAAATCTTTTTAACCCTCTATAAGTGTGGGCGAATCTATTCCTTAAAGTTAAATACGCAGTGAAACATTCATATTAGAAAAAAAACGTAATTTTAATCGGAAATTCTCCTTAATATATACTCTTCTCAGCCGTATTTCAGTAAAATACAGGCGACCGGAATTTTTACCGTACTTTGTTATTAATTTTTACGTGTTGGGACTGTAATATCACTCTTTAATGTCAATATCTCTTTTTTTAAAACGGCAAATGTCTGACAACATTTATTTCAGAATTTTTACCATTTTTCACCTCATCGGTGAAACCAATATTTCCTTATTTCCTTTCCTCACTGGGCTATTTTTCCCTATTGGAGCCCGTGGGCATATAGCATCTTGCTTTTCAAACTAGGGTTGTAGCTTGGCTAGTAATAATAATAATAATAATAATAATTGTTAGGCATTTATTCTAGTAGTTATTATTCAGTTTAAAACAGCAAATTAGGAAATGCATTTGTACCAAAGTCGCCTAATTACAAGTAATTACATAAATGACCTGACATGAGGAGGTCATCGGAGGTCATTTGAATTCGTTTGAGCTAACTTATCTCAGGCAGTAACTCGACTGGCGGTAATATTGCGAGAAAGTGACAGGGAGCAATAATGAGATATCTTTAAAGTTACAGGGAATTTTAATATTGTTCGGCGTTGTAATTATCTTTAATTTAGGGTGATTATCTGCAAAAAAAAACTCTCTCTCTCTCTCTCTCTCTCTCTCTCTCTCTCTCTCTCTCTCTCTCTCTCCAAACTCGACGACTAAGGGGACAGTCAATAGAGGTATTTAAAATTCTCAAAGGAATAACAAATGTAGATTACAACAATTTATTTACTGGAATTGAAAAGATACAACACCACTCAATGTGGCAATTTCTTTACATACAAAATAGCAAATACTTGGAATAGACTTACTGCGGATGTAGTAAACAGTAACACGGTAAACGAGTTCAAGAATAAGTTAGACAAGGTCATAAGAACTCGAAATGCTTAAACTAAATCGCTCTACCAAAGAGCAAGTGGAGTCTTCGCGCTTGGACTAAAAAGTCTTTTGAGACATCCAAAATCATTGTAACTCTCTCTCTCTCTCTCTCTCTCTCTCTCTCTCTCTCTCTCTCTCTCTCTCTCTCTCTCTCTCTCTCTCTCCAAGTGGGGATACCTCAACACGGTGAAAGGGTTTGCGTATCGCCATGATCAGTAAAGCTGTACTAGTTATGGCCACCCACAATACTTGAATTGCTATGAGCTTTCCGAGGAAAATATCCCACCATCACCAATCCGAACTTGCTAGCGTGGTGAGGAAAACTGGCCAAACCCCACGGCATGAATTGACTTGTCTGAGGCCTTTGTCCTGCAGTATACTAGAAACATTTACATTTGTTGTTGTCGATATGTACACACACATGGCCTGGTAATGTAGATTGCCTTTATTACTCGCATATACAGAATTTTATATCAAGTATGATTCTAATTAACAAGATAATAATAGTCTCGTAGCAACACCATTATTACAATAAATGACAACAATAATAATTCCTACTCAGTAAATCCAAGTTATCCCTACATTAAGGGGTCGGTTGCCTGATGCACCCTCTCCAGTGCCTTCTATCAAAGGCATTCACTTCCACCAAACCTGTTATATCCCTATCATCCTTCACCTTATCTCGCCATCTAATTCTCTGCCTCCCACTCGATCTTCTGCCCCAACAGGTTCCTCCCAATCCCTCCTCACTCCCTCCCCACCATCTGTTCTCAACACGTGTCCACACCATCTCGGTCCTGACACTCTTATCACCTTTGGTTTCCTTACTACGCCTGCCATTCTTATTTCATCATTTTACAACCTTTCAAGCAGTGATATTCTTATAATCCCTTTTGCATTCTGATCTGTTCTCAAGCTATGCTTCATTGATCTTTCCCCCTAACAGGTTCCTCCCAAGCTCTCCTCACTCCCTCCCCACCATCCTCACTCCCTCCCACACCATCCTCACTCCCTCCCCACCATCCTCACTCCCTCCCACACCATCCTCACTCCCTCCCCACCATCCTCACTCCCTCCCCACCATCAGAAATATCTAATCACTATTACATTATTAATGATCCGATCACAATACGACCGCCAGTCCAATGGATGGTGAGGTGGCAAGTTCGAATGTCAAGTGATTAATTTAAAATACCGAATCATATTAATCTCGGTGAAGCACATTGGGGAATTAAGGGTATAATATTAGAACATTAATCCTGGTTAATTAATGTTTTAATTATTATTAAATCAGGGATATTTGGTTCCTTGTTATTCTGGCGTTGGTTTATTTCGGCATCTGAAGGTAATTTGACCTCCGACATCTACCTACTGCTGTTTTATTTATTTATATATATATATATATATATATATATATATATATATATATATATATATATATATATATACACATGCACATATGTATGTATTTATATACATACATGCATATATAAACATACATATATTTCCCTATATATAGGTGTGTATATATACAAAGAAATATGTATATATATATATATATATATATATATATATATATATATATATATATATATATATATACAAAGAAATATATGTAGGTTTATATATGCATATATGTATATAAATGCATTCATATATGTGTATGTATGTTTCTATATGTGGGTGCATGTGTGTGTTTATGTATGTATTTGTATACAATCACATAATATGTGTGTGTGGGTGTCTATATGTGGACATATATATTATAGTGTGTTATATGTTATGTGTAGATGGAAGTAAGTGTACGTATACTTACCCCGAAAACATTGAATTCAATTAAAACACAATAAACCGAGGCATTATTGCTATGCAAAAGTCAAAACCGATCAGTTCATACAATTAAATTTCGTTTGCCTAACTCCATTCCCATCTGCCGTAGTCGGGAAAAATTGATTTAATCAATAGCAGAAACTTATTGATAGATAATTGATGAATTCCATCCGGTTTTTGATCAGTGGATGCATGTATGAAATAGATTTTATTCCATTAAATGGAAATTTATTGGAGTTTTTGTGATTATTAATTTTAGGTTTTCTACAAAGTAGAAAAGGGGAATTTGTTTCAAATTGAAATGGCTTATTCCCTCCGCCAATGAAGTTGGAAGGAGGTTATGCTTTACCCCTTATTTGTGTGTGTGTGTGTGTGTTTGTTTGTGAACAGCTTCCTGGCCACAATTCTAATCGTAGAGTAATGAAACTTGCGGGGATTACCTGTTATGTAAAAGTCGGAAAATGATTAAATTTTGGAAGGTCAAGGTCAAAGGTCAAGCAAAATGTCCGTATCACGTAATCAGCCTTAAGTTTGGACATGGTTGTCACATAGACTTTAAAGTTGGTTCATATTCAGAATATGAAAATCCACGTCAATTAGTACATGTTAGGGTCAAAGTTCAACGTCGAGCAATAGGTCAAGAAATAAGCTGTGGCAGTGGAGGTCTGCTCTCTTCTGATTCTGAAAGTAAAAAAAGAAACGGTAATCGATTATACATTTTTTAACTTCAGTAAAATAAAAAAGTATTAATAAGGTTATCATTTTTTCAAAACCAATTCTCATCACATAAAGTTACCCAACATAAAAAATAAAATTAAAAAAAACACGGTCTCACATTTAAAAAAAAAAACAATGAACTTCTGCTGGCAACACTTCATAGCCATTTTAATTACACATCAAAGGCGTATTATTCCTCCTGTTTGCGTACTTACATTTTAATAGAATGGGCCCCAGTTTAAATTTAATTACAACAATGGAAAAGTGTTTTTTTTATAGATCTTGTTTAATTATTCCATTAATCTTTTTTAGCATAATATATGTGAGCTCGATTTTTATTTAATGCTGCTGGCAATGTTTGGATATCTTTCAAGTTTGTTATTTTTTGATGTGTTGCTGAAATTTACTTTGGATTTTATATTATTGTTGTTTGTTGTTTTGTTGTTGTTGTTGTTATTATTGTTATTACACTGAAAAATTAACCCCTTGAGAAAAGAAGAATTGTTTGGTAATTTCAGTGTTGTCAGGTGTATGAGGACAGGAGAATATGTAAAGAATAGACCAGACTATTCGGTGTGTGTGTGTGTGTGTGTGTGTATGCAAAGGGAAAGTGAGCTGTGACCAGAGAGAAGGATCCCATGTAGTATTGTCAGGCCAGTTAACCATAACCTGGTTTACCCTGGTCCTAGCATTGGTGGATCGGTTTTCTTGTCGGTGATTACATGAGCCTTGGGTCTGTAAGGCATTGTTCGAGGTATTTGGGAAGTCTATACGCCAATGCCTGATATCCCCTGGGCCTAACATAGAGGTTTTTATTATATTGTGGGGAGCATGTCATTGTTTTGTGTCTATGATATTGCTTAATTACCCAATGACCTAATTACTAAATACACCAAATGATTGATTTCTAACTTTATTCCAGTGGTATGCATTGTCTACTTGACTTGAAGGAGAGAGAAAGTTATTACCTCCGCCAACGAAGTTGGAAGGAGGTTATGTTTTACCTTTGTTTGTGTGTGTGTGTGTTTGCTTGTGAACAGCTTCCGGGCCACAATTTTAATCGTAGAATAATGAAACTTGCAGGAATTAACTGCTATGTAAAAAGCTGTGAATGATTACATTTTGGAAGGTCAAGGTCAAGGTCACGGTCACGCAAAATTTCTAATTCACGTAATTAAACATAAATTTGGACATCATTGTCACAGAGACTTCAAACTTGGTTCATATTTAAGTGCATGAAAATCCACGCCAATTAATACATGTTAAGGTCAAAGGTCAGGGTCAAGATCAAGCAAAAATAGAGAAATAAGTTACCGTGGCTGAGGTCTGCGGTCACTGAGTACCTTACTAGTTTTAACTTTATTCTAGTGGTATGCATTATCTACTTGACTTGAAGGAAGGGGAAATTATTTTTTTTTCTTTTTGTCATATTTTGAAATTCTC
>NC_090756.1:3285692-3293192 GCF_036898095.1 Palaemon carinicauda
CTACATTCACCCATTAAAGCGTAGAGCTAATGTCAATGTTTGATTAAATTCCCTGACTATAGGCTTGAGCTGATATATATAGAGTCTCTCTCTCTCTCTCTCTCTCTCTCTCTCTCTCCCTCTCTCTCCTCTCTCTCTCTCTCTCTCTCTCTCTATATATATATATATATACACATTTTATATATGTATATATATATATATATACATATATATATATATATATATATGTATATATAGTATATATATACACAGTATATATGTATATACACTTATTTGTTTCTACATATAAACCTATTAGTTTACATTATATACCCATAGCCACTTCACTTATGTTCAGAGATTAAAAGAACATAATACTTTATATCCTATTTTTATGGTAGGGAGCGTCCGAAATACTTTCAGGTCACGAAGTAGAGATATCAGTGGCTATCTAAGATTTCGTCTTGTCCTGCATACCATTGAGAAATGCTCAATTGCATTTTGAGGGGAATATTTTTAGGGATAAATCAAGCCTTATTCTTTTTATCTTTGACATGTATTTCTTTTTGAGGTATCGGATTTTTTCTTATTTTCTTAATATATATGAAAATCTTGAGCAAGAATTCCTGTGTTTTATGTTAATGTTTTTTTAGTATATAATGTTACTCTTTATCATTTACATATATTCCTTTTTAATTCCTCCGCCAACGAAGTTGGGAGGAGGTTAGGTTTTCGCCCTATTTGTCTGTTTGTGAACAACTTCCTGGCCACAATTTCACTCATAGAGTAGTGAAACTTTCGGGGATTAATTTATATGTTGGGACGTTCAGGTGATTCAATTTTGAAAGTCCTAGGTCAAAGGTCAAGGTCAAGGTCGAGCAAAAGGTCGACCGAATCAACCCCAACCTTAACCCAAAATTCGCACATGGTTTTCACACAGACTTCAAATACGCCTACGTTCTAAATTGATTCTGAGAAAAGCAAGCTGGTTTAGATAGATAAGTTGCCGTGGCGGAGGTCTGCACTCTGAGTACTTCTCTAGTTTATCAATAAATTTTCAGTCATCACATTTAAAAAAAAAAACTGAACAATAATTCCTGCGTTTCATGGTAATGTTTTAACATAAGTTGTTGCTTTAGGTAATACTTTTGTTTAATATAAATGTACTTTAATATTAACTTCTATATCTTCACTCTCTCCATAAGCAATTATATTTGTAATTATATAAGCAATTAAATTTTGGAAATTCAAGGTCACGGTCAAGCAGAATGTCCAATTCACGTCATCAGTCATAAGTTTGGACATCGTTGTAACAAAGACTTCAAACTTGGTTCATATTTGAGTGTATGAAAATCATTGCCAATTAATGCATGTTAAGGTCAAGGTCAAGGTCGAGAAATAAGCTGCGGCGGCGGAGGTCTTAGCTCTGCTGAGTTGCCCCTTTAGTTTAGTAATTTTTTTTCCTTGCGTTGGTGACGGTACCTTTGAACCTTGTGTCTTTGGGTTATAAGGTTTATCATCCTTTGATAATATTGATAATTTCATCTCATCTTACTGGCAGGTTGGGGTTAACGTCTCTCTCTCTCTCTCTCTCTCTCTCTCTCTCTCATTCAGATAGACCTAAACAAGACACCTAGAAATCATTACTAGAAGGAAAAGACTAATATATATTATGTATATATATATGTATATATATGTTTATATATATATATATATATATAGAGAGAGAGAGAGAGAGAGAGAGAGAGAGAGAGATGCGCATATATATATATATATATATATGTATGTATGTTTGTGTGTGTGTGTTAGTTTGACTATGCTCTGAATCTAAGGTGCAATTAAAGTTAATTTCCTTCCAAAGAAAAAAAAATAGCTTCATGGTCAGGGATTTAGCCCAAATGCCGTAATGAAAGGGAGGTGTTAGATTAATAAAGCAAGAGACCTGATCCTGGATAATCACCTCAGTAATTAACAATTTTAAAGCATTCTGTTTACGTGTAATTAGGAACATTCCCTTTAAAGTCACTCTTTGAGGTAAATCTTTGGTATATTCTTGTAATTAAGTTTGGATTTTTTTATTTATATAATGGAAACGTTTGTTTGATTTCACTGAGAGAAAACGTTTGTCAGGTTTCATCGAGACAAAACGTTTGTTAGATTTCAATGAGACAAAATGTTTGTTAGATTTCATTGAGGCAAAACGTTTGTTTGATTTCATTGAGACAAAATGTTTGTTAGATTTGATTGAGACAAAACGTTTGTCAGATTTCAATGAGACAAAATGTTTGTTAGATTTCATTAAGACAAAATGTTTGTTAGATTTCATTGAGGCAAAACATTGATTAGATTTCATTGAGACAAAACGTTGTTTAGATTTCAATGATACAAAACGTTTATTACATTTCAATGATACAAGACGTTTATTAGATTTCAGTGAGACAAAACGTTTGTCAGATTATAATGAGATAAAACGTTTGTTGGATTTTGAGATGAAATGTTTCTCAGATTTCATTGAGACAATACGTTTGTTATATTTCATTGAAAGATTGTTCTTTCGACCTTATTAATCCCACTGTATTACAAGGTCGTCTGTTCAACACAGCTTTTTCTCTCTAGTTCTATTGCTTGTATCTTCTTCCCACCTCACACATATCCCTTCTCACCACATCCATCCATCTGATCAGCTGACGACCCACACTCGTCCCAATTATTGGATTGTTCTTAGCTCTCTTGATTGGTTCCACGTCCTCCCATCTTATTACATGGTCATATTATCTCAGCAAGCTTCTCTAGCTGTCTATTTTCATTTTGTATAACTCACATTTTTCATGTATCTCGACTCCCCCCTCCTTTTCAGTAGTGATATTCCAGCAGTCCATCTTACCATCCTCATCTTGGTTCTTCGATACCGAACATTTATATGTATACTGTACAGGAGTATATATATATATATATATATATATACATATACTTTAATCATTGAAAGGAGAAAGGGGAGATTTTTACGAAAAAAGAAATACTAGAATTAAAAAAAAAAACCAAGTAATTGAATAAAAAAGCAACCATTTTACTCAATATCAGGGAATCGATTAGCCAATCAAAAGAAAGAATGACTTGATTAGGATTTATTTCATTCTCCATCGGATTGGGATCTAATCTTTCGTCGTCTTTGGAAATTGAGCTTTTGGATGATGCCAACTGGACTGCCAGTCACGTTTATCTCCACATATTGCATGAGGTGGCATCCCCCCCCCCTCTCTCTCTCTCTCTCTCTCTCTCTCTCTCTCCACTTTTATCTTATATCTATCAGTATGGGGAAAGACGAATCTCTCTCTCTCTCTCTCTCTGCTTATATCTTATATCTATCAGTATGGGGAAAGATGAATCTCTCTCTCTCTCTCTCTCTCTCTCTCTCTCTCTCTCTCTCTCTCACACAGTTTCAGAGACAAATATTTCACTGATTGACGTCCAGGATTGATTGCCTAAATAGATATTTCCAGGTCAAAGCAATCATGGATTTTATGAATGAAATCAAAGTCTCCCCATTGCCACCATTTAACCTTTTGCGCAACGTAAACTTTACAACGGAGTTGTTGTTGTTGTCTTTTTTTTTTTTTTCCTCGTAAATAGATAAAATGGTTTTGTTAATTTTTATTAGCGATCGTTTTTCCAAAATGTAGTAATTCCTAGAAATATTTATTTTTATAGTTTAAATAAGTTTTCATTTAGTTATGTAATATTCAAGAAAATAATTATGAGGGATATTAACGAAATGAAGTAAGAGATACGAAGGTTTTAATGTTGTTATAGAAGAATTATAAGCCAAAATACTAATGATTCAAGTTCGAAAATTCAGAATAATGAAGTCTCCTTTTTAAAAGTTGAAAAAAATCTGAAAAAAATACAAAATCCCCTTTTACAAAAGTTAGAAAGAGCAGAAAAAGTACGAAGTCGAAAGTTGGAAAAAACGAAAAATAAAAAAAAATATTCTCCTTTTCTAAAACTTAGAAAAATACAAAATCCCCATTATTTAAAAGTTAGAAAGATCAGAAAAAAAAATATAAAATCTCCCTTGTTTTAAAGAGAGATTAAAACAATACAAAATCAAGTTAGAAAGTATGAGAAAAAAAAAATCCCTAAAAGTTAGAAAAATACAAAATCCCCTTCTATAAAAGTTAGAATAATTCAGAAAAAATACAAAGTCCCCCCTTTTTGTAATAATACGAAATTTATTTTTAAAACTGGATATCCTAACGCCATCTCCTTTGAAAGGATCTCGACGGTATTATGCGTGTCAGAGTATCTGGGGAGACTTCCTATTTTGGAATTTCATTGCGAAGGTGATCCGACTGTGCCTGATGTATTAGCATTTGATTAAAGCCTCATTCCATGCAGATCTTGTCCTGCCTCAGATGAAAGACTCAAGATATTAAGGCTTTCAAGGGTTAACCCTTTCGCCCCCCAAAGGACGTACCGGTACGTTTCTTGCAAAACACTGTCATTTACATGTTTTTGCATGTTTTTGATAACTTTATGAGAAAATTCAGCCATTTTCCAAAAGAATGAGACCAACCTGATCTCTCTATGACAAAAATTAAGGCTGTTAGAGCAATTTAAAAATAATATATAGCAAAATGTGTTCGAAATTTAACCTTACCTTGGGGGTAAAAGTGGTGTGCTTCGGTGGTGTGGATTTGATAATAAACGAGCGATTCGCGGTGTGAGATGTTGAATGCTTTTTGAATTTGATAAAATGACCTGTGGAGGTCGTGTAGAGAGTAGGGTTCCACTGCTGTAATAGGGCCAGAAAAATGGCCCCTAAAATAAAGTAAAGAAAGCAAGGGCAGTATTATATCAAGTTATTAAAGTGTATTATTTCAAGAGGAAATGTTTTTATTTGGTGTTCACTTTGTAAGTTTATATATATATATATATATATATGTGTGTGTGTGTAAAGCATCAGGTGTCCTAGTAAGAGGTAAAAGGTAAAGGTGCCTAGTTTCAGTATCATCAGGATAGATACTCACCAGAACGTCAGCCGGGCAAGCCCAACCTCCCACTGTGGTGCCTAAACACAGCTGTGGCCTTCCCAGTAAACCGCTTTAAACTCACGTTCCTGGGCTGGGATTGATCTGCTTCCATGCGAATACTAGGCGAACATGTTACCACTGTACTAGCCAGGAGAGAGTATTGTTTATAAATAAAAGGGCCTTTATATTTTACTTTGATTTAAGAAGGATAGCTATTAGACATTATTTTTTAGGCTTTTTAAAAATTATCTAACAGTTTATGTAGTGAAAATAGACTTTTAGGGCTGATTTGTTTATTTCTTACCAAGCAAAGGGACCTTCTAGGCAGGCGTTTTCATAACAATAGCTTTATTTGGCATTTTTTAAGATAAAGGAACCTTATTAAAAGGAACCCTTTTGTAGCAGTTTTTAAGTAACAGAATAGCCTCTTTAGGCAGTTTTAAATGGAACAAAGAGTTTTGTTGAGCAGATGTTTTGAGGGTGTTTTCGTGTGTTTTCTTTAGAGGACAATGACATTTTTAGGGCTTTTTTTTTAAAGAACGAATGTTCATGTAAGGGTTTTATTTTCTTTTTTCAAAGGAACAACTATTCTGTTTGTAGAGAGAGAGAGAGAAAGAGAGAGAGAGAGAGAGAGAGAAGAGAGAGAGAGAGAGAGAGAGACTACAGATCAGTCATAAATAGATCCGTTGTGCTTTTGAATTAAATCCGGAACAGACACGTTTTTAGGAGAGAGAGAGAGAGAGAGAGAGAGAGAGAGAGAGATTAATTAGAAATAGCTCCGTGACTGCTATGATGTCAAATACGTAACCATGACGTTTTGAAGAGAGAGAGAGAGAGAGAGAGAGAGAGAGAGAGTTATATTCTACAGATTAGTTATAAATATCTCCATTGTGCTTTTGAAGTTGAATACGATACCGACACGTTTTGAGAGAGAGAGAGAGAGAGAGAGAGAGAGAGAGAGAGAGAGTTATCTATCTTTTACAGATTAGTTATAAGTAGCTCCTTTGTGCTTTTGAAGTCAAATCCGGAACAGACACGTTTTGAGAGAGAGAGAGAGAGAGAGAGAGAGAGAGAGAGAGAGAGAGTAGAATCCTGACCCTTAATGGACTCTTTAAGATTTGATAGATCGTGTATCCATTGGAATGAAGGTAATTGCTTAAAACACATTTATGTGCTCATGGGAGACGAATAGAAATTAAACATCCCAAAGGTTTTTATAATAAAAGTCCCGGTAATTATCTTCATTAAGGAATGAATCACATAAGAGCATCTTTGTGGTACACATTTTGAGTTCATGTTATTGAAGCAATTAGATATTTGCTTGTTTCGTTTTATTGATGATTGTATTTTACTTTTTTGTTTGGTGGTTAATTCTAGCTATGAAGATTTTTTTATGTTCATATTGACCTTGGAAGGTCAAGGTCAAAGGTCAAGGTCACGATTAACCAAAATCTCTAATTCACGTAATCAGCCATAAGTTTGGACATCATTGTCACAGACACTTCAAACTTAGTTCCTATTTATGTATAAAAATCCACGCCAATGAATTTATGTTAAGGTTAAGGTCAAGCAAACGGTCACAAAATAAGCTGCCAAGGCGGAGGTCTGCGCTCTACTGAGTGCCCTTCTACATACATGTACCAAGGCACCTCCCCCAATTTTGGGGGGCAGCCGACATCAACAAAAGAAAAAAAAACAAAAAGGGGGACCTCTACTCTCTACGTTCCTCCAGTGTCCTTCTAGCTGACGTATATTTTCTATCGTGTGTGCGTTTGTTTGTTCCATTGCATATTATTAATTAGAATAATCCTTAAATCTCTGCAAGACATTAAATCTTTTTCAATTGCAATGCTGCAAAACCTAATCGTGACCCAAGCACTTGCAATAAAGGGATTAAGATTAAGTTTTGAGTCATAATTCTGAATATTAGTCTTCCACTGTTAAATATAGTTAGGAATTAGATGCGCCAGTAATTAATAACGATCTCTCTCTCTCTCTCTCTCTCTCTCTCTCTCTCTCTCTCTCTCGTTTTTATTCTGCAGAATCATTTGTTATATCGGTATTTATGGAATAATGAATTACTACAATTTTAATGCAAATGCTATTGGTATAACGATATCTCTCTCTCTCTCTCTCTCTCTCTCTCTCTCTCTCTCTCTCGCTTGCTGTCGTTTTTATTCTGCGGAATCATTTGTTATTTTAGAATTTATGGGATAATGACTTACTGTTAGAAAATAGACAGAATTTAGAAATATATATTTTAGGCGAATTCTCTTAAGCCAAATTACGAAAACCGTATTTTTCTATCACAGATTTGACCGAATTATGACAATATTGTCAAATGTAGTTTTTATCAAGGAGAATTTTATACTATACACTCATCTCTGGAATCAAAGCAGATATTTCTTTATTTTGATTCTATCAAGTTGAATTTTATCTCCTAAAGTCCATTTTCTATAATCGCCTTTCTCTGAATTTAGACTTATTTGAT
>NC_090756.1:3303192-3310692 GCF_036898095.1 Palaemon carinicauda
TCATGATGCTAAATTTCTCTCGATCTTGCTGTGTCATGTCACATGATGGCAAATTTCTCTCAATCTTGCTTTGTGCTGTATCACTCGATGCCAAATTTCTCTTGATCTCGCTTTGTGTCATGTAACATGAGGCCAAATTTCTCTCGATCTTGCTGTGTCATGTCACATGATGCCAAATTTCTCTCAATCTTGCTTTGTGCCGAATCACTCGATGTCAGATTTCTCTTGATCTTGCCTTTTGTCATGTAACATGATGCCAAATTTCTCTCGATCATGCTCTGTGCCGTATCACTTGATGTCAAATTTCTCTCTATCTTGCATTGTGCCGTGTCACGTGATGCCAAATTTCTCTCGATCCTTCTTTGTATCTTGTCTCTCGATGCCAAATTTCTCTCGATCCTTCTTTGTGTCTTGTCTCTCGATGCCAAATTTCTCTCGATCCTTCTTTGTGTCTTGTCTCTCGATCTTGCTTCGTGCCGTGACACTCAATGCCAAATTTCTCTCGATCTTGCTTTATGTCGTGTCCCTCAATGCCAAATTTCTCTCGATCCTGCTTTGTGTCGTGGCACTCGATGCCAAATTTCTCTCTTTCTTGCTTTGTGGCGTGCCCTTCGATGCCAAATTTCTCTCGATCTTGCCTTGTGTCGTGGCACTTGATTCCAAATTTCTCTCGATCTTGCTTTGTGCCGTGCCCCTCGATGCCAAATTTCTCTCGATCTTGTTTTGTGTTGTGTCCCTCAATGTCAAATTTCACTCGATCTTGCTTTGTGTCGTGTCCCTCGATGCCAAATTTCTCTCGATTTTGCTTTGTGTCGTGGCATTTGAGGCCAAATTTCTCCCAATCTTGCTTTGTGTCGTGCCCCTTGATGCCAAATTTCGCTCGATCTTACTTTGTGTCGTGCTCCTCGATGCCAAATTTCTTTCGATCTTGCTTTGTGTCGTGTCCCTCGATGCCAAATTACTCTCGATCTTGCTTTATGTCGTGTCCCTCGATGCCAAATTTCTCTCGATCTTGCTTTGTGTCGTGTCCCTCGATGCCAAATTACTCTCGATCTTGCTTTATGTCGTGTCCCTCGATGCCAAATTTCTCTCGATCTTGCTTTGTCTCGTGTCCCTCGATGCCAAATTTCTCTTGATCTTGCTTTGTGTTGTGTCCCTCAATGCCAAATTTCTCTCGATCTTGCTTTGTGTCGTGGCACGCGATGCCAAATTTGTCTCGATCTTGCTTTCTGTCGTGCCCCTCGATGCCAAATTTCGCTCGATCTTACTTTGTGTCCTGGCCCTCGATGCCAAATTTGTCTCGATCTTGCTTTGTGTCGTGGCACGTGATGCCAAATTTGTCTCGATCTTGCTTTCTTTTGTGTCGCTCGATGCCAAATTTCTCTCGATCCATCTTTGTGTCTTGTCTCTCGATGCCAAATTTCTCTCTATCTTGCTTCGTGCCATGGCACTCAATGCCAAATTTATCTCGATCTTGCTTTATGTCGTGTCCCTCAATGCCAAATTTCTCTCGATCCTGCTTTGTGTCATGTAACATGATGCCAAATTTCTCTTGATCATGCTCTGTGCCGTATCACTTGATGTCAAATTTCTCTCTATCTTGCATTGTGCCGTGTCACGTGATGCCAAATTTCTCTCGATCCTTCTTTGTATCTTGTCTCTCGATGCCAAATTTCTCTCGATCCTTCTTTGTGTCTTGTCTCTCGATGCCAAATTTCTCTCGATCCTTCTTTGTGTCTTGTCTCTCGATCTTGCTTCGTGCCGTGACACTCAATGCCAAATTTCTCTCGATCTTGCTTTATGTCGTGTCCCTCAATGCCAAATTTCTCTCGATCCTGCTTTGTGTCGTGGCACTCGATGCCAAATTTCTCTCTTTCTTGCTTTGTGGCGTGCCCTTCGATGCCAAATTTCTCTCGATCTTGCCTTGTGTCGTGGCACTTGATTCCAAATTTCTCTCGATCTTGCTTTGTGCCGTGCCCCTCGATGCCAAATTTCTCTCGATCTTGTTTTGTGTCGTGTCCCTCAATGTCAAATTTCACTCGATCTTGCTTTGTGTCGTGTCCCTCGATGCCAAATTTCTCTCGATTTTGCTCTGTGTCGTGGCATTTGAGGCCAAATTTCTCCCAATCTTGCTTTGTGTCGTGCCCCTTGATGCCAAATTTCGCTCGATCTTACTTTGTGTCGTGCTCCTCGATGCCAAATTTCTTTCGATCTTGCTTTGTGTCGTGTCCCTCGATGCCAAATTACTCTCGATCTTGCTTTATGTCGTGTCCCTCGATGCCAAATTTCTCTCGATCTTGCTTTGTGTCGTGTCCCTCGATGCCAAATTACTCTCGATCTTGCTTTGTGTTGTGTCCCTCAATGCCAAATTTCTCTCGATCTTGCTTTGTGTCGTGTCCCTCGATGCCAAATTTCTCTCGATCTTGCTTTGTGTCGTGTCCCTCGATGCCAAATTTCTCTCGATCTTGCTTCGTGTCGTGTCACTCTATGCCAAATTTCCCTCAATCTTGCTTTGTGTCGTGGCACTTGATGCCAAATTACTCTCGATCTTGCTTTGTGTGTGTCCCTCGATGCCAGATTTCTCTCTATCCTGCTTCGTGTTGTGTCAGTCTATGCCAAATTTATCTCGATCCTTCTTTGTATCTTGTCTCTCGATGCCAAATTTCTCTCGATCTTGTTTTGTGTCGTGTCCCTCAATGTCAAATTTCTCTCGATCTTGCTTTGTTGTGATGGTCGTAAAACACATTATTCAGAACAAAGGACCAGAGCAGAGGAAAAGAAGCCTCTATTGCGTGAAGGGAGTGACCATTGTCTTCAAATGACGACCTATTTCGACCCCACTCGACACCTGTATGGATGATGAGTCGATTTCTGTAGTGGTTTTTATGTTGGTTGACATCATGAAGTGTATTTCATTTATATCAATTTATTTATTAATGGCATTCGTGTTAATGTAATAATAATAATAATAATAATAATAATGATATGAAGATGATGAAGGAGTTTTGAAATTTATTTATTATTATTATTATTATTATTATTATTATTATCATTATTATCTACCTAACACATTACATAGTCTCCCAAAGTGTTCAGAACTGAAATAATAAACATTATAGTCGTTTTAACCTCATACTGGAAACCTTTCTGGTGTGTGTATGTACGTGTATGTGTATCTCTTGAAGTGAGTATACCACGGACAATCTTAAATAACTTTAAAATATCGATTTGTAATTTCCATGACTTTTCTGGTTCATTCTTTGGGAAATATGTTTCTGTATATTAATGCATCATTAAAAACATGAAAAGTAATATTTACGAGACACTCATACCCATCATATCGATATACATCTTATTTATTAATCCATATTTTTGGGAAACAGATTGCATGAAACATATCATGTTTCCTAATTGACCTCTTCCAACAGAAGGGACCGTTGTCCGTTTTGCTTGAATAGATCAATTAATATGGGATTGGAGAGGCCATTAATCTTTTATCTTTCCCATCCCCTTTAATGCTGGGTTTAGTTGTGAAGTATTTGTTTTATATCTTACCTTATCTATTAACTCTTTGTTATCTTTGATTGCCTTTCATTCTAATTGCATTTGTTATTCTAGTGTAAAGTTATATTTTGTTGATAAATGGTGTGATCGAATAGCTGGCCAGGGTTTGTAAGGTAAGTCTGGATGTTGGAAAGATTCCAAAGTTAGTAGGCAAAGGTGTGATTGATTGGCTGACCAGGGTCTGTAAGGTAAGTCTGGATGATAGAAAGATTCTACAGTTAGTAGGGGAAGGTGTAATTGAGTGGCTGACTAGGCTCTTTAAGATAAGTCTTTTTGAAGGAAAGAATCCAAAGTAAGTGGTCTATGATGTGATAAAGTGGCTGACAAGGGTGCCTAAGTTAGTCTGGATGTTGGAAAGACTTCAAATCAAATTGGAGATGGTGTGATTAATTGGCTGACTAGGTTCTGTAAGGGAAATCTGAATGAAGGAAAGATTCCAAAATAAAAAATGGACAGGAATAATGGTTCCACTATATAAAGTGCTGTTTATAAAGGTAACTATAGGAATGATGTTGATTTTAAGCTGCTGGAGCCATTGATGAAATGTATGCTATTCAATAACATTGAAGGGAGATAAATTTAGAGGGAGGAAAAGAAAAGAGATGACTGTAAAGCAATACATAGATACACACATTTCTGTTTTGCTATCCGACAAGCGTACATCAATTGGGGGGAACCAACATTCTTGTGTAATCGATAGGGTTAGAGAATCCTGTACTCCCGTCGTTTTAGTCGATTTAATTTCATTTTAGAGTTTAGTGAGTTAGTTAGGCACTTTTTATAGACAGATTGTTTTCACTTAAGATACACATATATTTTGATCTTCTTTTGTGTTGCCAGTTGCGTCATATGAATTATGTCTTTATCACTGGTTTTCTTGTCCATCTATCTATCTATCTATCTATCTATCTATTTATTTATCTATCTGTCTCTATCTATCTATCTCTATATATATATCTATCTATCTATCTATCCATCTATCTCTATATATCTCTATCTATCTATCTATCGATCGATCTCTATCTATCCATTTATCTATCTCTATCTATCGATTTATTTATCTATCTATGTATGTATGTATCTATTTATCTATCAATATAAAAAAATGGAGATAAATAAGAGTTGAAGTAATATCCCAACCCATTCCTGGATCACATCCAGATCGCAATTGCCTTACTAGGCCATAAAGTCTAAACTCTGAAGGCAATTGAGGGACTGAGAAAAATGGATCTCTCTCTCTCTCTCTCTCTCTCTCTCTCTCTCTCTCTCTCTCTCTCTCTCTCTCTCTCTTACATAATACTGTTTTTTTTTTCGTTTGATTTCCTGCATATGTTTCAATTTCTAGTCTGGATGATGGGAAGATTCCAAAATTAGTAGGGAAAGGTGTGATTGAGTGACTGACCAAGGTCTGTAAGGTAACTTTGGATGATGGAAAGATTCCAAGATTAGTAGGGAAAGGTGTGATTGAGAAGCTGACCAGGGTCCTTAAGGTAAGTCTTTATGAAGGAAAGAATCTCACTCTCTCTCTCTCTCTCTCTCTCCCTCTCTCTCTCTCTCTCTCTCTCTCTCTCTCTCTCTCTCTCTCTCTCAAAGAGATAATCCCGCTTGAGTTTGCGTAGCTGAGGTTGATAACTAATTGCTATTGGATACTTTTTTTCCTATTCTTCTCCCTCCTTCCCTTCCTCCTCCTCCTCCTCCTCCTCCTTATTCTAATTCGCCTTCTTCTTCACGGAACTAGAAAGGACGTGCCTTTATTAATGTCATAAAAGTTATTTGTCGTTGTATTACCCCCCCCCATTGGATTTTTTTTTGGGGGGGGGGTGGCGCGGGGGATAGCGCGTTTATTGTAGCTAAAGTATTATATACAGAAACACACACACATATATATATATATATATATATATATATATATATAGTATATATATAGTATATATATATTTATATATATAGTATATTTATACAGTATATATATATAATATGTATATATATATACATAGAAAGATGGATAGATAGATACACAGATACACTTAAAACTTTGCCGTAAAAAAAAATAACTGTAAAAATCCTGGAATAGATGTTGCCAAGCATTAAACGGTTTAAAAAAAAAAAGATATATTGACGTCAAAGAGTGATATTAAGGTCACCAACTCGTAAAGAGATAATAACAAAGTAGGGTCAAAATTACGGTCGCCCGTATTTCTGAAAATACGGCTGAGAACCGTATAGTTTTACGGAGAATTTCAGATTGATATTACGGGTTATTTTAAGTGTAGTTAGATAGATAGACTGATCGATCGATAGATAATAGTGAATGTAAGAGAAATTAAGAGACATTTTAATACGGCTGAGAACCGTAAAGTTTTTACGGAGAATGTCCGATTAAAATGACGTTGCCTTTTAAGTGTCTTTAGATAGATAACAGTGAATGTTAGAGAAATTAACAGACATTTACACGGATATCCCTCCGTTCTGTCAAGGCTTCACCCCAAATCTATACTCAATCTTTTTAAATGAGGTGCATTTGCACCGACTCGCAGCGGTGCCCATTTAGCTCGGAAATGTTTCCTACTACGTGATTGGTTAGAATGATCTTGTCCAACCAGTCAGCGATCAGGAAACCTTTCCGAGCTAAAAATGACATCCCTGCGAGTCGGTGCAAATCTGCCTCAATAAAAAGAATTGACTATAGTGTCATTAGCATTTCTTCTCCCAAGTAAAAGTTCCATTGCTTCTTTTTAAGTAATCCACGTAAATGATTGGTCCATTTGTCGACTGGAGAGCCGACACGTTTCAACTAAGCTCCAAGACTGAGACAGTGTTTTCGACAGATTAAAGTCGAAGAGAGAAGAATGGTCTTGACTGTCGACAAGCTTTGAAAATAGCTCTGTCGAAAGAGTCATTTGTCTTTTAATGGATTTAGATTTGCAAATTTGCAGCAAATGTTTTTATGTTGAAAAGGCTGACGTAATTCTTTTTATAGTTTATAAATGAAATATCTGTTTTGGTGTTGTTACTGTTTTTGAAATATTTTAGTTGTTCATTATTCCCCAGATAGTTTATTTCCTTATTTCCTTTCCTCACTAGGCTATTTTTCCCTGTGGAGCCCTTGGGCTTATAGAATCTTGCTTTTCTAACTAGGGTTTTAACTTAGCTAGTAATAATAATAATAATTATAATAATAATTTAACTTTGTTTCAACTAGCTTTGAAAATCTCTCCGTCGAAAGTCATTTGGTCTATAACTGATTTAGATTTGCAGTTAAATTTTCCTTTTAAATTATCGTTATAAGAATGTACAATTTGTGTTGACAATTTTTCTTCTCGAAAAGCTGTTAGTTGATGTACCATTTTGTAGTCCTTCAATTTTTTTTTTTTTTTTTTTTTTTAACGTCGGTTGCAACTTTGTCTTTGCAGTTAGGACGAATAAAGACTTTATTATTATTATTATTATTATTATTATTATTATTATTATTATTATCCAAGCTACAACCCTAGTTGATAAAGCAAGATGCTATAAGCCCAGGGGCTCCAACAGGGAAAAATAGCCCAGTGAGGAAAGGAAATAAGGAAATAAATAAATGAATAGAACAAATTAACAATAAATCATTCTAAAAAAAAGTAACAACGTCAAAACAGACATGTCATATATGAACTATTAACAACATCAAAAACAAATATGTCATAAATAAACTATAAAAAGACTCCTGTCCGCCTGGTCAACAAAAAAGCATTTGCTCCAACTTTGAACTTTTGAAGTTCAACTGTGATGCAGCACTACTTGCACTTAGTGTACATCCTTTACAACAATTAGAATGCTTCTAGAAAGCTAAAATCACTGACAACACCAACACATTCACTTACTGTACCGCCTCTGCAGCTTTTACAACGCCTCAAGGTGACTCAACTCACTGAGAACTCTTTCCTGAGATAGTTGGTA
>NC_090756.1:3325692-3334136 GCF_036898095.1 Palaemon carinicauda
GTTAATCGTCTAGACGATGTCTATTAGCGGTAGTGAGTGTGCTGAAGATCTACAATGAGTGGACATAGCGGTAATAGTAGTTTTTTGGGCTCAAGCCATGGCGTCCTGATGGAAGGTTCCTGTTTGGTAGCTTCCTTGGGTATAAGACTACTAAGATATTCCCAGAGAATTTAACCACAGGTTATCACAGAATTCTAACTTCTGGAGCGAGTATCTCAAAGGTTTCCCTTTAAGACATCGTAATACAACAGGGGACACGCATGTCTGGTCGTGCCACATAGCTATCTCCACCCCGAACAGAGTTAACGCTTCGGTGTGTAAGGGCTGAGAATAGCTGGGAGCCGTTCCACAGCTAATCTCACTCGTGGCTACTACTGATACTCGAGACGTAAACAAACGGACGCCATTGCTCTAATGACGTCACGCGCGTCTTTATCCTTTGTTTAGTAGCTGCCCTACTGAGACGGATTTTCCCTTGTGTGAACTTTATCGTTTTGCATCTTCGCTATGTCGTTACCTTCAGCCTCGCCTTCTTCTGGAAAGTTGAGTACAAGGTTCCAGTATTGTTTAATTAAGCTCTGGCCGTAAAGTAAATATTATTTCGCGAAATAATTGATGTTTTGTGGCAGAGCTGTGCCTCTACCGGACCCGCCATTTTATGGCGTCGTTGTTGTTTTGCATGTCTTATTTTGTTAGCCACAACAACGCTTCCGGCATTATATACTAATCGAATACATTAGTTTATTTAGTCTTCATAGCTAGGAACTTTTATATCGTGTTTAGACGCTTTTTATCGGTCATCGATTGACCTCATACCAGTCGGCTACTATAGCCCCCAGGCCAGGAGCCTATATACAAGTGTTCATGCATGATTTATCAGTGATCCTAGACTAAGTTATGAAGATAGTGGCATTATTATTTTACAATACTTTTGACTAGTGATGCAAATGTTTTCGCCTTCAGGGACCATATAGGGGATAGGCTAGTCAGTGATTCTTTCTAGCCTAACCTAACCTTAGGACCCCTATATGCTTCCTTCATCCCCTGCCTTGGCACTCCCTCTATTTAGCCTTGATCCCTTTTCTGAGTAAAGGGATCTATTGTCTAATAGAGTATTTTATCGCCTCTCAGTCCCCCCTAAAGGAATGAACCCCCTTTAGGACTGCGTCTGAGAGTGAGGTTAGGCTAGCCTACCTCTATGGCTAGGATAGTCTACGACTTTCCTGCGATAGCGATACGTCTTCTTCCTTGCCTAGTTCAGGACTTTTAGCCCTGATCTAGGCCGGGTTAGGAAGGTTTCTCTGTTCCATGCTAAACTGTACTCTTGCACCGTTTTAGCCGATCAGCCTACTCTTAGGTTAGGGAGTGTCCTCCCTTCCCTTTGTGGCCGCTCTGGTACAGAAACCCTTCCTGGGAAGACCCCTCTCTTCTCCCTCCCCACCTATCTCTGGTATAGCCTAGCCTATGCTTAGGTTAGTTTATACTCATCTGTCCCCTGTCCTACAAATCCTCCTTAGGGTGGAAGAGTAGGGCTACCCGAGCTTCCCTGTGCTGTCCGCTCTGGTACATATACCTTCATAGTGTCCTATAAGGTTAGTTACTAGTGTAGCTCTGCATAGGGGAGTCTCCCCCCCCCCTCTTGGGTGTTCCCTAGTCCTCCCTTGGGCTACCTGCTCCCGGTCTCTAGTGACCCCTGCTTATGGATGCTAGAGCCTGTCTCTATCATGGGTACACCCCCTCAGGGAGGGGGAGGGATGTCTGGAACCCTGACGGTACTTCCTGCATCCCTTCCTCCCTCCCCCTGTCTCTCTATCTATCCGGGTGCCGGTCTCTTGCCGCCTCTACTGCCGGCAATACCTGCCTCCCTCTTGGTGACTTCCCTACCCTTGCCGCCAGCCCCCCGTGTACCGAGGGACTGCCGGCTGCCGCCGGCTACTACCGGCGGCTCTCCTACTCCTATCTATTCGTCCGCTTGCCGGTCGATCTCCGGAGTGCCGGCATATACTGCCGGCAACCCGATACTACCTGTACCATCCTTACCCCAGTCACCAATCCGGCATCCTCCGGCTGCCGGAGCCGCCGCTCCCTGCCGGCGTGCCGCCGTTGTGCCGGAGGCCGCCATCCTGGTATCTAACTGACTTTGAAAATTGTCTGTTCTAGTGCCAGAATCTATGCTGGAGCGAGCTCCGGCGTGCCGGCGGCTTGCCGGATGCCCCGGAGGCGTCAAGAATACTTGCACCCCCTCTCTGTAGCTATCATAAGACTAAGATAGCCCTACCTTGCAAATAGATAAGCTGCTTTGCTTCTAAGATCAGTACCTAGTACTGCTCTATTAGTGATCATGCTGTCTCTTTGCATTCTTCTATTTCCAGCATGCTATGTGCATCTTAGCGCGGCTGGTTGCCAGAAGCAGTTACCCTTAATGAGGCCTTCTGACTCTTATCTGGGAACCGAATGAATTCGATCCCAACCTTGTCCTTGGCTTTCCATGGAGTTCCAATATAATGGGAATCCTAGGAAACTATATCCAATGATCTCGGTCATTTGGATTATCCCAGGACCAAGCCTATGGTAACCAGCCGGGCGAGATGCATGGGGCGTGTTCTCCTTTACTGTTTCATTCTCTATGCATCACACCTTCCTTAAGTTAAAATTAATGATTAATATTAACTTAATTTAAGAGCCATTCCTATGACTCCCCCATACTCATTTTCTCTTTCTTCCACAGGAGGAGCAGATGAAGTGCGATTTCGCCTACTGTGCTGTGAAACGCTCGCAGTTTTACGGACATACGGCGTGCAGGACTCACGCCCCTTGCTCAGACAAGAAAGGGGATTGGAAGTTCTGGAATCCACTGGAATGTACGGTCTGCCAGGCCTACCTAGTTGAGGCCTTCCATAACCCTCCCTCAGCGGAGGTTAGAGACATTGCTCGTGAGAAACTGCGCAAGTGGGTGCGTGGTTTTCAGAGAAATGCTACTGGACCGTACCTGGCCACCGAAGAACTGAGGTCCCTGTTGTTCCCTAAGGCCTCCCCTGACTCAGTGGTTCCAAAGGAAGCAATCCCCACTGTCCAAATTTCAGTGGAACCTGATGTGGTCATGGCTCAGTCCATGCACGAGTGTCGTTTGGATTCCGAGGATGATGAACGGATCTCTGACGTCTCGGAAGACACGGAGAAGACGCTTATGGCTCAAGGAGCCGAAGAGGACGAAGACAAGGTGGAATACACCGAGTCGGAGATTGGAGCTACTCCCTCGTCCATCCCTCCGCCTACTCCTACACCGACGGAATTGTCCCTTCCGTCTACCTCCTCGACCCCGGATCCTTCCTCTTCTACCCAAGAACTGATCCGACTGATTAGAGCTGTCATGGACGACAGACTGAAGGAGAACCAGGAGTCCATCAGGTCTATGATTGGATCCAGAGACACGAAGAAGATCTCGGTCAAGGATCTCCCAGCTTGCTCTCATGCCAACCCGTGGAGGTATGCAGAGCATATGGTTATTGCGACCGGCAGGATCTTTGTTAGTGACAAGATCGGCACGGTCCCGTTGGAAGATGTGGAGTTCTTCCCAAGCTTCGAGGCCTACCCGGACTGTTACGTCCGACTTCGTTCCGAACCTGCCTCGAAGGAGGAGACCGAACCTAAAGAAGAGATAGTGTTCGATCTCGCAAAGGCCCAGGCTATGCTAGCCTCCGCAATTAAGAGCAGGGGCTTTACCTGCTCTAAGCTTCCTGCCTTGAGCAAGAAGCATCCTACATATGTCGCACCTGACACTGCGATTCTTCCATTTTTGGAAAAGGCCTTAGCTGCATGCCTTAAAGCGGCGGGAAGAAGGAAAACCCTGCCCTGCACTGGAGGAGTGCAGACCCTTCTCCATCGTGACACCCCCTGACACTAGGCAATGGAAAGATGTCCAACATACTTTCGTCGTGGGTAGGCTCGATCCTGACGTCGCCGGACGTCAGTTTAATGAAGACCTCCCTAAGCTCAACGATCACCTCCTTCGCCGGGAACAAGACACGAAGGAGAGGCTTGCAGCATCGCTTTCTCATCAAGTCCAACTTGAAGTAATGGCCTGTGACACAGCAGTACCTGATCACTACATGGTACTGGCCAAATCCCACTTACTCACGGTAATGAAGGACTTGTACCATTTCATAAAGGCTCGTAGAGCCTGTCGTGAATTCGTGTTTGTCGGTGCCACCGTGAAACACGAACCCCGGAGGCTGATTTCCTCCAACATCTGGGGAAAGCACCTGTTTCCTTCTGACCTTGTCAAGGAAATAACGGACAGAGCCGCCACGGAGAATAGGAACCTTCTCCACAAGTGGGGCATGTCCAGAAAAAGGAAAACCTCTCAGGACGATGGACCTCAGCCTAAGAGAAAACCTCAGAAGCCGAAACCCCAGCAACGTCAACAACGACGTCAGTTTCCGGGACCCGCTACCTCCCAAGTGGTTGCCCAACCACAACAGACCTTTCAATTGGTCCCCCAACCGGTGTTGTCACAGTCACCGGTCTTCACCCCTGCCTTTGAGCAGCCGTCCACTACCTTTCATGCCAGAGGTAGAGGCTCGTCCAGGGGTGCAAGCAGAGACGCCTCTCGTCGTCCCTCCAGAGGTAGAGGAGGAAAGGGAGCTATGCGGCCGAGGCAACAAGTCCTCGGGACACCAGAAGCAATGAAGTGCTTCCGGTGGGAGGAAGACTCCGCCAATTCCAGGATCGTTGGACCTTCGATCCTTGGGCACACAGCATCATCAAGAACGGTCTAGGCTGGAGTTGGGTGCAACCACCCCCAATCTTCCAGCGGTTCTTTCAACCATCAACCCCATTCTGGAAGAATATGTTCTAGACCTCTTGAACAAGAAGGTGATAAGGAAGGTAAAGTCCACCAGGTTCCAAGGGAGACTGTTTTGCGTTCCCAAGAAGGACTCAGACAAGCTCAGAGTCATTCTGGACTTATCCCCCCTCAACAAGTTCATAGAGAACAACAAATTCAAGATGCTGACGCTTCAACAAATAAGGACCCTTCTGCCTCAAGGTTCCTACACGGTCTCTATAGACCTGGCGGATGCCTATTGGCACATTCCAATGAACCATCACGCTTCCTCCTACCTAGGATTTCGACTCCAAAGGAAAAGCTACGCCTTCCGGGCCATGCCATTCGGCCTCAATGTGGCCCCTCGGATCTTCACAAAGCTGGCGGATGCCATAGTACAACAGCTCCGCCTAAGAAACGTCCAGGTGATGGCCTACCTCGACGACTGGCTAGTCTGGGCTCCATCGCCCGAAGAGTGTACAAAGTCTTGCGACGAAGTTACCCAGTACCTAGAACACCTGGGATTCAAGATCAACGAGAAGAAATCTCGCCTCTCTCCGGCTCAGAAGTTTCAGTGGCTGGGAATCCACTGGAATCTTCAGTCACACCGCCTTTCCATCCCCCAGAAGAAAAGGAAGGAAATAGCAGGGTCTGTCAAGCGACTACTGAAATCCAAACGCATTTCAAGACGACAGCAGGAACGAGTTCTAGGCTCTCTACAATTCGCCTCAGTGACAAACCCAGTGCTTCGTGCACAGCTAAAGGATGCCGCGGGAGTCTGGAGACGATCGGCATCCATCGCTCGAAGAGACCTCAAGAGACGGCTTCCAAACAGACTTCGACGCCTCCTAAAGCCGTGGTCGGAAGCAATGGCCCTGAAAAGGTCCATTCCTCTCCAACACCCTCCTCCATCACTCAACATCCACACGGATGCCTCACTGGAGGGCTGGGGAGGTCACTCCCACCTGAAACAAGCTCAAGGGACCTGGTCTCCACTATTCAAGACGTTCCACATAAACATCTTGGAGGCCATGGCGGTCCTTCTTACTCTGAAGAAGCTATCCCCGCCGCCCTCGATCCACATCCGTCTAACCCTAGACAACTCGGTGGTAGTTCGTTGTCTCAATCGCCAGGGCTCAAGATCGCCCCAGATAAATCAGGTGCTTCTCCCAATCTTCCGTCTGGCGGAGAAGAAGAAGTGGCACCTATCTGCAGTTCACCTACAAGGATTCCGCAACGTGACAGCGGATGCTCTATCTCGGACAAACCCGATAGAGTCGGAATGGTCTCTAGACGCAAGATCATTCTCCTTCATCTCTCATCAAGTCCCAGAACTTCAGATAGATCTCTTTGCAACGAGCGACAACAATCAACTTCCTCTGTACGTAGCCCCGTACGAGGACCCCAAAGCAGAAGCGGTGGACGCCATGTCACTGGACTGGAACAGATGGTCGAAGATATACCTGTTCCCTCCCACCAACCTTCTGTTGAAAGTCCTCTCCAAACTGAGAACCTTCAAAGGGACAGCGGCCCTAGTGGCTCCCAAGTGGCCCCGGAGCAACTGGTACCCCCTGGTCCTGGAGCTGCAGCCCAAGCTGATCCCTCTCCCGGGCCCAGTTCTCTCTCAACAAGTACAGAAGTCGACTGTCTTCGCTTCATCATCGAAAATCAAGGACCTTCATCTCATGATTTTCTCTCCCTTGCCGCAAAGAAGAGGTTTGGGATCTCGAAGAAAAGTCTAGACTTCCTAGAGGAATACAAGACCGAATCCACGAGACGGCAATACGAATCATCCTGGAGGAAATGGGTCTCCTTTGTTAAAGCAAAAAATCCTAAAGAAATCACCATTGATTTCTGTATGTCCTTCTTCATTCACCTTCATGGACAAGGATTAGCAGCCAATACGATTTCAACCTGCAAATCGGCTTTGACTAGACCAATTCTATATGCTTTCCAAATTGATCTGTCCAACGACATCTTTAACAAACTACCGAAAGCATGTGCTCGCCTACGCCCAGCACCCCCTCCGAAACCGATCTCCTGGTCACTAGACAAGGTGCTCCATTTCGCCTCCAACTTGGACAATGATTCATGCCCCCTCAAGGATCTGACTCAGAAAGTTATATTTTTATTTGCTCTCGCTTCGGGAGCTCGAGTCAGCGAAATAGTGGCATTATCAAGAGAAGAGGGACACATCCTGTTTGCTGATTCAGGAGAAGTGACCCTCTCCCCCGATCCGACGTTTCTCGCCAAAAATGAATTACCCACCAAAAGATGGGGCCCTTGGAGAATATGCCCCCTGAAGGAGGATGTCTCTCTATGTCCAGTAGAGAGTCTCAAGGTCTATCTTCGCAGAACTTCAAACTTTGGTGGAGGCCAACTCTTCAAAGGAGAAACATCGGGCAGCGACCTGTCACTGAAACAATTAAGAGCGAAAATCACCTACTTCATTCGCAGAGCGGATCCGAACAGTACACCCGCTGGTCATGATCCTAGAAAAGTGGCATCTTCTCTGAACTTCTTTCAGAGCATGGACTTCGAGAGCCTTAAGAACTTTACGGGCTGGAAGTCCTCGCGAGTTTTCTTTAAACATTATGCGAAACAAGTGCACGAAATCAAACATTTTGTGGTAGCCGCAGGTAGTGTTATGAAACCTGCACCTAACTCTGCGTAGAACAGTGAGTTACTTGGGACTCTAACTCTTCGGGTGCCTATGTTGACCCTCGAGTGATTCATAGTGATGTCTAAAAACACTTAGTGCTTTTATAACTGTTCTTATCCCAGGTGAAATGTCATAGTGTCACACAAGTGCCGCATGCCTTGAGCATGATGTGTTATTTAAAGACTTGCGTTCCTCGAGAACGAGTACCTACTAATCCTGAAATTCCCTTTCAGATTCAAGAGCAAGCCTTTATTTCTATGTACATTATTATTACTGTAAATGAACTTTACTTTTGCTGTAAATTATTTTAATTTCTGCATTGTGAAATAAAATTTCTATTTTATTACTTATGCGTCTCTTTCAGCTCCTACTTACTATGAAATACATACTGTCATAGTTTTTATTTATTCCTCCTTTCTTATGGTCATGAAGAATTTAAGATGTCTATTCCTAAATTATATTCACCTTGTCTCAGTAAGGTTCCTACACGAATACTTACTTCTGATAATCAGGAGATGAACTCTACACACAGTGCCCAACCACCACTGGCCTACTTCAGAATGTTCCTATACAAATATCAAACATTCTGCTTCATCTCTAAGCTCTTAAAAGCTCTTCTGTCAAGATGAATAGCCCTTCAATACCACTTTGACGTCGGCATAGCCCATGGGAACTTCCTACCAATGGGGGGCAGGATACTTCGTTCCTATGGTTCTTACCTAAGATTACTTTGCTGTTTTGTCAATGCCTAGGCACTTAACTCTGGGGGAAAATCTACCACGATACATTGATTCTCTGGTACTCTTCCATCAGGACGCCATGGCTTGAGCCCAAAAAACGGATTTTGAGCGAAGCGAAAAATCTATTTTTGGGTGAGATAGCCATGGCGTCCTGATGGACCCTCCCTACTACTTGTTCAGTTTTGTTCCCACCCTACACAATTGTATCATGGTGATT